>NC_060280.1:25788000-25900231 GCF_021613505.1 Equus quagga
AGGATATGTGACTATAGAAGAAAGGCACGTGGAGATGTAATGTTGCTGGCTTTGAATATGGAGGAAGGGAGCCATGAGTCAAGAAATGCAAGTGGCCTCAGAAGCTGGAAAAATCAAGGAAACAGATTCTCCTCTATAATTTATATACAATTTTATATATAATAAATTTTTATATTTATATATAAATTTAAATAAGTTTATACAATTCATTATAAAGCAGGTATTGAGCGATGGAAGGCCTTGGAGCATTAATACAGCCTTGCCATTGTCTTGTAACTTATGGGACAGCTACTGAAGGGTTTTAAATGTGGTTACATATATGTTTTAAAAAGATCTTCCAAACAGTTAATGTCAATGTAGGTATGATAGGATAATTCATGGAAATTTTAAATCTGAGCTAAGACAGCTTCAGTGGGAATCCATGGGTGAAAAAGAATATTAGAGTTATCTTAGTAGGGGAGGATCTTCACAGTTTGATGACTTAACCTTATTTAAAATATGTATTTACTTCCATATCTACACCCAAGTATTATTGTGTTGCAAATGAGGAAAATGATACTTTTCTAGTCAAGACAAATAAGTACCATACCAGCTTCCTATTTCAAACTCTCTTCAGCATGTCTGTCTTTGAATATTCAGTCATGCATGTTTGTACATTAGTTGCTTAGTAGAATTTGTGAATTTCCTATAAATTATGTTTACTTTATAAAAATAACAAAAACCCTAAATGATATTATTCTCTGTCTCTGCCCGTTGCCAGAGTCATCACTTCATAGCGGAATCATTGCAGCGGTCTCCTGTTGATCTCCCTTCTTCATCTCTCAAATTCAGTCCATCTTACTCATGTTATCGGACACGCTGTTCTTAAAATTTGATCAATAATGTTAGGTGTTTGTTGTAGAGATTAACTTGTCTCTCCAGTACCTCCTGAATTTAGACTTTTCAAGGTTTTTCTAAGTACTCCAAAATCTGGTTCACTCATGCTATTAAAAGTTATCCCGCACTGTTTGCCAAATTATACTATCTATTCCAGCCACACTAACATCCTTCACAGCTGCTAAGTGCCCTGCTAGTTTACTACTCCTTGATAGTATAGTGAGTGTACACAGTATCGTAAATTAATAAATGTACTTGCATAATAGTCTCTTCAAATTTTTTCCATTCTTTAAGGGCTGACTGAAATCCAACTGCTCAGTTACATAGTGTTTAAACTACTCTTAAAATATTAATTAAACTCTGTGAATCATGTCATATATCACCTGATTATTTCATCTTTCTTGTTTAATATCGTATTCCCGACTTTATTATAAATCTTGTACTGCACAGCATTTCATTCTCCTCCCAGACCTCCACTGGATAGTGACTTCTGTGGCACTGAACACATAGTAGGTACCAATAAATACTTACTGAGTGATAGTTTATTACTTCAATATTCATGTTCTCATCTCCTCCGTATGTTAAACAACTTCCCCAAGACCTTGTCCCGAATTTGTCGAGTTTTCACACAATACACAATGGGGTTCATTAGGGGCGGCAACAACAAGAATACATCGGCAATAAGGATCACAACAAGGGGGCTTTTGTACTTGGCAAATCGGTGCATGGCAGCCAGGGTAACGATGGGTACGTAGAAAATGAGCACAGCACAGATGTGGGAAACACAGGTATGGAGGGCCTTGAGCCTCTCTGCCAGAGATGCAATGCTGAGTACAGTCTTCAAGATCAGCGTGTAAGACAGAACAATTAATGCCAAGTCCAGCACAGTACAGAGAGCAACAAAGAAGCCATAGATAACATTGATCTTGTTGTCAGAGCAGGCTAGCTTCATGGTATCCTGATGAAGACAGAATGAGTGAGAAAGGAGATTCTTCTGACAATATTTTAATCTCCTTAGAGTGAAGGGGAATGGAAGCACTAAGAGAATGCTCCTGATGGCTAAGGTCAGTCCCATATTTGCAACTCTGTTGCTAGTGAGGAGAGAGCTATATCTCAGAGGACTGTGAATGGCAAGAAAACGATCCAAAGACATAACTAGAAGCACTGAGGACTCCATGACAGTGAATCCATGGATGAAGAATTCTTGAGCAAAGCAGGCATTGGGTGAAATCCCCATGGCATTGAACAAGAAAATTCTCAGCATGGTGGGAAGGGAGGACAAGGACAGGCCCAGGTCAGAGATGGCCAACATAGCAAGGAAATAATACATGGGCTCATGAAGTGAGGGTTCTGTCTTTATGATAAAAAGAATGGTGCTGTTGCCCATGATGGCAACCAGGTACATGAGGCAAATGGGAATGGAGATCCAGATGTGAGCATGTTCCAGTCCTGGGATTCCAATCAGAAGAAAAAGCTGGACCTCAGAGTTATTGAGAACAGACATAATGAGTGAGAATATGAGCTCCTTAGCCAGATCTGAAATCACATAAACAAAAACAGTAGCACTTTTGGATAAAATTCAGTGTAGTGGGGATAAGCAGTTCTTTTGTATACTACTCGCAGAAGCATATTTGGTGTAATATTAATAAAATATAATTTTTAATATTAATCAAAAGGCCTTAAACATATTCACGTCCTCCAACATGGGAATTTTACTTACAACAATTTATCCTGAGGTGGTAGTTTTCCAACATTTTTAGCCAAATATGAAAATAACATCAAAGCAGAGCTGCTTTGATTGAGTCAGTGATAGGCACTCAGAATCTTCCCCACTGCTTTCCCACATGGTCTTCAGTAATCCTTCTTGTTGGCTTCATAACAAGATCCATGAACTTCATAGAAGGAGGTATAAAAATCATAGTCCAAGAAAATAATCAGGGATCCCTGAACATAGCTACACTATGGTAAATATTAAATTCTAGAAAGTAAATGTATAGACTAATTTGTCTTAAACTTATGAGGTAAGTACTTATTAGCCACATTCTATACATGAGTATAAACACCAATCTAGGTGCAACAAAACATGAACAAGTATCATGTAAAACGTTAATACTGTTTATACAATGGCTTCCAAAAGAAGAAGTGGGAGAAATGGAGCATAGATACCCCCTTGGGAGTTATGTCTCCTTATTGTTTTCATATTTGTACTCCTACATGAAATACGATGGTTCCTAGATCAGGCACCCATGGGCCATACTTCGGGTTATCACTTCATTATTTCAAGGGAAAGTGTTGAAGACACACAGTAGTATCATGTGCATGTTCATCTTATCCCTCTTGATCAAATTATCTTACATTTTATCTCTGTGATTGTATTAGTCAAAGAAATTCTAAATGAAAAGAATACAAATCACTCAATTTCTCTTTGTATTGTGAAAATTTTAAATCCACCTACACAGTAAACTAAACCCGGACTTTACTGTTAGAGTGTCTATTAAAGAGTTCACAAATTTTATTTTCAAAGGTAAAATATACAATCTTCAACTTATTATCAATTTTTTGAGATTGAAGATATCCCAATGTTAATAACTGGCACAAATTACTAGCGAAATACACATATCTAAGATAACCATCATAAATCCCGTCTATATTTAGTAAGTCTGACAAATACATGCCTAAATAAAGGAAAATTATTAAATTAACAATTTCAATTGCAAACAAATTGGCAAAGATTCAAAAATGAAAGGAGAGCCGATGGAAGGCTAGAGTTCACATGAGATGTTAACTTCACTCCAGAATGTTTTTTTAAGTTCAAATTGCAATACAGCAAAAATTATCAATCCTAAATGCACGCTCAAAATTATTGGGCTTCTCTAGATTGAAGCTTGATTGTGAACTGATGTTGTATTTTGTAATTCTTTAGAGGATAAGTAAGAAAACATAAAAATAACACGCAGCCCTCGACCAATATATTGATGTTTTCGGAATACTGTCTACATAAATCTGTTTTGTCAGCTTGTAAAAGGAGCCACATCTACTAGACTGAAAGCCTCTGAACAGTTTGACTGTCTTATTTGTCGCCCACCATCGCGGCAAGCCTATTGCCAAGCCAAGAGAAACTATATGTTGGAGATGGTAGTAGATTTTCAAATGCCATGAAAATTATTCTCTATGTCATCAGTCAGATTGTACCTATTTAGCAAATTTTATCCTGATCCCTCCCCAGGAATCATAGAAAAGTTCTCATTTCCAAAAATACCTAACTTTTATTCCCTTCTCTTTTCCTCTTTGGCTGAGGGGTATTGACTTAGGTCTTTCAGGGAATACTTCTGGTGTGCATTTTATATTCTGGTAGTTTCCACATTGTTTTATAATGTACTGTTTTCACGTATTCCTGCCCAATCCAACCCCACCACCAACATATACACTGACCACTGAATACTGAAAGCCATAGATGAGATTTTATATCTCTTGTTATACCTGTCATCAACATCGTTTCTGAAACATAAAAAGGCTCTCAGCAAATGTGCAAAGAATGAATGTGAGTGGAAAAAGTGGAAGACATGTAGAATCATTTCCTAGTCCCTTCTCTTACTTTTCTGTAATAGTAACCAAGGGATATTTATGCTCACTTCACTCACTTACATTATTAATGGTAAACTTGTTCTTACAGAGTATGATTTTGGATGTGGAGTCTGAACTTTAAAAGAAATAGGTCAACAGAGCTGTCACTTCAGAAATATTGACACAATAGTTGGTATCTGACATTATAAGAGGAGATGAAGTCACTTGGGAAAAATGTACAAGTATGACATTTAAATCTCAGATAGAACCCTGAGGAGCAGCAAGAGTGTTGAGAGCATCTTCCACATGAATATCCAGAGATATAGGAGAAAAACTAGGAGAGAGGGATATAGTGGGTACCAAAAAAGGAGCATTTCAAGGATAATCTTCAGATCAAACATTGTCCAGACCTCTTAGAACTTCCATTCTTTAAGGTAAGAAATCAGCACTCAAGTCTGATTTCAAGACATCTGGGTATAAATTTCAGCTTGGCAACTTACCATTTGTGTGAATTTGGGTAAGCTGCTTAGATCTCCAAGCAGATGTTTACTCTTCTGTTAAATCTTGTAAACAACAGCATCTATCCAAAAAGTTATTTTAGACAGTCTACTATAGTCTTTAACATAATAAGGATAGTCAGTAAATACCAGCTACTAATAATTATTTCAACAAAAATTCCCTATAACCATTTCTTCCACACATCAAGTCCTAGATTGGCCAAAGAGGATTTTTTTCATTTTTTCATTCATTGACAATAAGGCTTACTTTTATTTGTCATATTATCAAGTAAATGGGATTCTACTACTATCAGAGTTAATAAAATCGTTTTTAACCTTCAGCTCACACAATTCCATCCACACTCCATTTACACATACACACAGGAGCCACTGCCTCTTTCTCCTCATAGTCATTTCTTCAGATATAAACTGTTTAACAAATCCCTAGCTTTAGATTTCCAAAGGGATTTGTAACTACTTGCACTTACCAAAACTGGATGTGCAATATGTCCTTGAAAGATAAGAGCAAGAACTCTCAACTTTGACCTCCACTTTATCTAGATGTACCTACTTCTATTTCCCTCAGGAGTGTAGACCCTTGAGAGGAATAGAAAAACAGCCTGCTCTCTGGGATCTCCCAGTAACTTATGTAGAAAGGGTTGGGCCCAGTAAGTTAACTCTTTGGTACCCAGGAAGCCCAACAGGAACTACAGACAACTTGTGAGGCAAAACAGTTGGAAAACTACTTAAGTGAGAGGTAAACACTAGAAATGACCTTGATAGAGGAAGTTTGATGTGTGGCATTCATATAGATTAGGCAATATAGTTAAAAGAATAGGTTATTTGTAATCAAAACATGTTAGTTCCAATCTGAGACTACACCACTTTACTTTTATCACCTCAGTTTAATCATTCAAAAAATGGAGATAATAATACACAAATATCAAATAGTTATGAGAGTACTTTACAAATTATTAGTTGTTTTGTGAGTTATTCCATTTATTTCTTTGATCCATTTTGGCAAATGTCATTAGATGAACATCAAAATAGACATATCCTGCAACTCCCTGTTAGATTTCCAACCAGATAGCCCAAAATTACACACTCTCTACATTATATGTTGCATTCATTAGAAGCTTTTTGAATGTTAGCTTTTGCATTTCACTTATATATTTCTAATTTTTATGTAAGTCCTATAGTGGTTTAATTCCTAAATTAAATAATAGTTATTCAAGGCTATGAAGCAATATGAAAATTTGATGATAATTTAAGAAAAAGAAGATATATAATATAATTACGTAATATAATACACATATATTTGCTTTAGACAGAGTTTGATCTAAATAATGCAGTCAGGTTGTCCGTTAATAACAAACAATGATAATTGATAAAATTCAAAAGAAATATAACAAAAAAAGATGCAACCAGGCTCAAATACAAGAAACACATCTCTGTGAATAAGAAGAGGAACAGAAATTCAAAACAATGAGCAGGGATAAGTCCACTCATTGCTGGGTTCCATGTTTGGGGAAGATCATCAACTACCATCTGATAAATGAAAGTAAACATTCTCAGTGTGAGATGACGGCATCTGAACCAAACTGACTTCCTACACATCAAAATGGGCCATTCTAGAGGATATTTTTGGTGCCCATCCTACCTTCTTGTGACTTAACATTTTATTACAAGGCAGCCTGACTTCCAACAGTCAATATCTGCATCTCTTTAAGTTAGGCCTTCATGGTAGTCTCTGCCTATACACAACATTTCAAAAGTGCTTCAGAACTGAAATGCACCTGAAACAGCTTTAAACCACTAATAACGCATGCAAATCTATAAATATCCCAGCTTCCTTATCCCTTAAAAGGGTTATCTTTGAGGCACATGTTCTGAACTGGCTCCTAGAGTCACCCAGAAGGAGTAAGACACAGTGGTCTCTTGCTTGATAAAATAACATTTATTGGCCACTTTCCTTTCACCAAATAACTATTCCACTCCCCTGGTTTTGGGGGCTCAGCTACTAAATAACCAACTTGTTCTCAAATTCTTTTCACAGTTTCTGCTTTCAGAGGATTCACAATTATAGGCAACCAGTTCAAACAAGAAGGCTGAAAAATGAGTCATCATGTTGCTTAGAGACCCTACCAACTTTAACTGGTTAATAAAATAAACAAATTTGTTTCCTGAACTTGAACCAAGCCACAAGATGGTTACTGTCTAGATTTGTGACAATCAGTAAATCTCAAGAACAGCACCAAGAAGAAACTCTGAACTAAAATGAAAACCTAATTCTCTATCGGCATCTTACAGGACTTGTTAGGGAAAATGTAAACAGTAACAACAAATTAATGAGGAAAAATTAACTTGAATTTGGATCTGAATTTAGTGGAATGTCTACAAGAATAAAAAATAGACAATTTTTTAAAGAGCAGAACATGAGTTGATCTACTCAAATGAAAACAAGAAAAGAGGGGAAAATAGAAGAAAGTACAATAAAATAGAAGATATGAAACAAAATGGCAAAAAGAATTCTAAATAAGGAAGTAACTACAATAAGTTAAAATGGATTAAACTTCACAATTAAGAGACAGAGAGGTAGGTACTGGACTTAAAAAAAAAACCTGATAACATGCTGCTTGCAAAAGATACATTAAAACAAAAATATATGGAAAAAAATGGGAAAAAGGAAGAAAAATGATTTATGAGGCAAAAATAAAATCAAAGGAGAAATCATCTTAATATCATACAAAAGATATTTAACACAAAATACATAATAACTGACAGATAATGACAATAGATACTAGAAAAGGAAAACTAGAAAAATAATTTTTCTCTTCTCTTATATAAACCTAAATGTAGAACCACGAAATGTATCAAGTAAATATCAACTTACTATTTCACCCAGCATTTAGACTCAAAATACAATTTTGAGGTATTTAGTCAAAAGAAAATGCAATTACTGTGTACACAATTATTTCTGCATGAACATTCATAGCAACTCTAGGAATAATAGCAAAAAATTTGAAACTACTCAAGTCCTTTAATTGGTGAGTATAAAAAATGTGATAGGCCTCCTGAGCAGTATCATGGCAGTTGGCAAGAACAAGCACCTTACAAAATATGTCAAAGAAGGAGCCAAGAAGAAATCAGTTAATCCATTTTCTAAGAAATATAAAGCTAATTATGAGGATGTTCAGGGCAAAAATTTCCTGACTAGCTTCCATGGCGTAGATCTTACCTGTGACAAAATGTGCTCTCTAGACAAAAATAACAGACTTTGATTGAAACTGATGCTCATGTCAAGTCTACTGATAGTTATTTGCTAATCTGTTCTGTGTTGATTTTACCAAAAAAATGCAACAATCAGATTCAGAAGACTTACTTTCAGCACTAACAGATCCACCAAATCTAGAAGTAGATGATGGAAATCATGACCCAAGAGGTGCAGACAAATTACTTGAAAGAAATTTATTTCAGATAAAACTAGGAAGGACAGAGAAAAGACTTGTCAATCTATTTATCTTTCTATGATATATTCATTAGAAAAGTAAAGTGCTGAAGAAACCCAAATTTGAATGGGAAAACTCATGGAGCTTCACGGTGAAGCTAATAGTTCTGGAAAAGCCATAGGGAAGGAGACAAGAGCTAAAGTTGAATGAGCTGATGGATATTACTCACCGATCCAAAACTTTGTTTAAAATTCATACTTTCAAAGGTGACAAATAAAAAGTCTTATTTGTGAAAAAGTTAGTATATAAATATAATCAAATATTATGCAATAACATAGAAGAATGACTTGCTAATGCACGCAACAACATGGATGAATTTTCAAAATCTGATGCTGAGTGGAAGTAGTCAGACACCAAAGATTACACAGTGTATAATTCAATTTATATGAACTTTAGCAATCTCAAATATAATCTATAATGACAGAAAGTAAATCAGTGATTAACTGCAACTGTGATGAAGAAGATTTTGTCATGATGAAAATGTTCTGTATCTCTAAATGCTACAGATCAATGCTCATCTGGGTCTTTACATCATGGAAGGTGACCTAAACAACCAAGTACACAGAATGGATCTGACAAGTAATAGCAGCTAGCTTCTAACATAAGCAACCCCAGTGCTGGCACAATGGGATCCTAAATGAGGTAGCTATAGTGTCAGAATTAGATACTGTTCATGGATGCACAGCATAGGCTTCTACTCTACAAGGCTGATCAAACTTCAGTTTCTATTAAATATAAACCTGGCAGTCATAAAGCACAATGTTAAGAACTTAATGTAGCATCATCCCTTGAATAGAAATAAGCCAATGATGGAACGTGATATCCTGGAAGGGGCAGCAAATCAACTTGACAGGAATTGATACTTATAATGGGTATGAATTTGCCCTTTTTCTTGCAAGACTATGGCCAGCCTAGTATCCTATGGCTTGCAGTGTTTGAACCACCAGCACAGGGTCTCATATAACATTACTTCATACAAAGAGATACATTTTTAGAGCAAATGATTATAAAAGTAGACACATGACCATGATCCTAACACATACTACACCATCCAAAAGCTTTCAAGCTGGTACAGAAATAGAACAGGTGCCGCTGAGTCACCAACTTATAGATGATCTTCTGTGAGGATAGGACAACATATTCCAGATGTAGTTTACACACTACATCAACAATCATTATACGGAGCTGTGCCCCTATAATTAGCATACATGTATCTGGGAACAAAGATGTGAAAAACCAGAGTGGACCCACTTACCATCACGTCCAGTGACCTACTTGGAAACTTTTCTTCCAGTCTTATAATTTAGGTTTTGTTGAGCTACAGGTCCTTATTGCCAGGGTAAGGGATATAGTAAGGGTCCAATTAAAATTTAAGTGATAAGGGCTGGCATGGTGGCGCAGCGGTTAAGTGCGCACGTTCTGCTTCTGCGGCCTGGGGTTTGCGGGTTCGGATCCCAGGTGTGGACAGGACACCGCTTGGCAAGCCATGCTGTGGTAGGCGTCCCACATACAAAGTAGAGGAAGATGGGCATGGATGTTAGCTTAGGGCCAGTCTTCCTCAGCAAAAACAGGAGGATTGGCAGCAGATGTTAGCTCAGGGCTAATCTTCCTAAAAAAAAAAAAAATTAAGTTATAGCGTCTCCCAAGTAACTTTGATCTCCTCAAGCCCAAAGACTGGCAGGTAAGGAAAGAAGTCACTAAACTGCCAGGGTAATCAACCCCTGGTTATCAGGGAAAAATAAAGATGTTACCAAACAATGGGGGGATGGAAGAAAATGTTCAGTACCCAAGTGGTTGACTGGTTGTCTCTTGGTACTGCCCTGCCAAATTTTGGTGATAAATGAAAACGTGTAGCAGCCTTATGCTGAGAAGGGAATGGTGTCCACAGGTTCATACCCTTTAGAAATAAGAATCTGGGTCACCCTATCATGAAATACACTTAGACAGTAAAGGTACTAGCTTGGAGGGAGGGGAATTTAGAATGGGTGGTAGAGGTGGGAGATGATAAAAACAGATGAGGCTTCAAGACCACCTGCAGTGAGTAGCGTCTGTTGTCGTTTATTCACTAACTTTCTATATTCATGTTTCCTCAGGCAAATGAATCACACCAAACACTGAAGGAGTTATTCCCAGATTGGGTGAATTTTCTACTTGTAACACTTGATATGAGTGGAGCTAGGGTGGGCTATCATAAGTGCTGCAGTGAATCTCCCCAGCCCTATTTCAGAGCTGAGATAGTCATTCCCGTGCTTCCAGGAGCGTTGGATGCTATTGGAATATAGCTGAGTCCTTCTGGAATTTTTCTGATCCAAATGAAGCTGCCTCACTCAAGTTATGCCCCTGGTTGGTGGGGGGACCTCATTTAGTGACTGGCTGATGCAGGGGTACAAGGAATTTGCCTCTTTGACTTAATTTGAGATAACTCTGAAGGGCTAATCTAGTGTCAGAGTTTTCTGTAGGATTAACAGAGGCCTCCATTGCAACTGCTTTGAATGTCAAACTATCCTTCTAAGCAACCAAGATTCCTCCACACCTTTACAGGTGTTTTTACTGAAAGTGTACACACACACACACACACACACACACACAGAAAGAACAAAAAAAGACATCTTTCAGGCGGATCTTCATCTAAAGTCCATTCTTTAATAAACCTTACCTTAAATAGCAGATTCAAACTAATAATGTCTGGGAGAGATAGGTTTTGGAGTTTCTTCTTTATAGAAGAGATAAGCAAGTGTCTTTTATATGTTAGAGAACATGCCCATAGACATTTTTGAGGCAGATAAATAACGAATAGTAATAATAACAGAAATATCTATTTTCTCTTTATTTTTAATAATACAATTCAAAGACTTCTCTCCCTAACTAGAATGTGGAAAAATATGAAATACATTAATTTCCATGAAAAAGAGGAAGTCCTGGACAGAATAAAAGTCATAATTTTCCAATGGTAATAAAAGAGTAGGTGCAAGAAAGTCGTAATAACCTGAAATCCTGAGAGGAATGGGCCCTTCATCTTTGAGATGAGACCCACAGCAGCAAATACAAAGCAGAATAAATACAAAGAAAATCAAACTCAGATGTATCATGATCAAGTCCTGAAGAAAATGAGAGATCTGTTAAAGGCAGACAGAGAACAAAAGGCAATACATATAGAGGAAAATGGTGAACAGTGGTAAGACTGAAGACTATGGAATTACGTTTTAAAAGTACTGAAAAGAAAATTTGTCAACCTAGCATTCAGTATTTGCCAAAATTATGTTTCAAAACGGAAGCAAAATATGTACATTTACGGATACACAAAATCTTAAAAAATTCATAACCATGAGACCTGCTAAAGGAAGTTTTCTGGACTAATGTAAAATAATACAAGGTGAAAACTCAGATAAAAAAAAAAGAATGAAGAATGCTAAAATGGGTGAATATGTGAGTAAATGTAAAGTATTTTTTATTTTTTCTTAATTGCTGGAAAGGATAATTTACTTTTAAAAGCATTACAATTGAGAGATTCATAACATAGGTAGAAATATGTACTTGGCAATAATTGCATACAGATTAAGAATGAGATAAATAGAAATATACTGTTAAAGTTTCTTATGTTACCTATGCAAAAGTATAATATTAATTCATGGTGGACTCTGATAAGTTAAAGTTGTATGCCATCATTCAAGGAGTGACTACAAAAAGCAAAACCTAAAGGTTTAGCCAAAGAGCCAGTTGAAGAAATAAAATGGAATACTGAAACATATTTGAATTGATTTGATTTAAAGATTCAAATAAGTAAGTAACTGTAAAATAGAGAAGAGAAAGCAGATGGGACATTGAGGGAACAAATAAAACAATTATAGATAAATGTATTAATAATTACATTAAATATAATTGCCTAAAGGCCCCAATTACAAAACAGCAATTGTCACCCTGGATTAAAAAATATGCTAATTACAAGAGTTGAACTTGAAATATAAAGACACAGATGGCTTAAGAATAAAAAGATAGAAAAGATATGTTATGTATACCAATATAGGTGAATGAGGCCATATTATTATTATTATCAGAGCACATGTACTTTAAAACAAGTTATAACTAAGAAAGAAGAAGATATTTTGCAATGATAAAAGGGTCAATTCATCAAGAAGTCATAACAACCTTAATATTTATACATGTGATAGAAAAGCTTCAAAGTACACAAAGAAACTAAAAAGAAAAATAAATTCACAATCAGATCTGGGAATTTTAGCACTTCTCTGAGTGTTACTTGGGTGTACGTGGAGATGGTCGTACATTTCAGATTTCTGCATCTTACTACATGTAAATTACATTTCGATAATAAAGAAAGGGAAAACACCTTCATTGACTATCAGAAAAAAAGAGGAAACAAAGAAAAGGTGAACCTAGAACAATATATCAACTAATTTGGAATTAAATGATTGCTTGGTAGCCTCAACTGCTTTCTCTAATCCCCAGGGCAGGCTCTCTTGATATAATTGGGTCTCCAAAATCTATGGAACATTCCAGACTGAACTTTTCATGGCCTTGTGGAAACCAATGAGTTAAAACTATGGTCCTGAACCAGGCCCTCCTCTGAGAATTTTTTAAAAATTTCTCAGGGAAATCATTTGTTTACAGAGGGTAGCAGAGCTGGAAGAATTGGTGTCCCATGAGTGAACAACTCAGAAGACAGCTCAAAGAGTCTGTGATCTATAGGTAAAGGTCTTGGTCAACAGATGGTACACTGAGGCTGACAAGCCTCTAGCCTGAGACATTTCTGTTTCACTCTGTGGTTAAATGGTAAGTGCAATAGGGCCCTAACATAATATTGTGCAATAATATGGCTTTGTATCCTGAAGTGTGTTTGAAACACGAATACTCTAAGAATTAGGACTTAGAGAGAACTGTGAATGAGGGTGACTGTAGAGAAGCTCCGGAATTTTGATGTAGGAGAGGCTTAGAGGTAAAAAAAAAAAAAAAAGATTGCAATGGAGGAATGAGGAATGGAAGGAGTTTTTATTCGACCTATGTTTGTCTGACAAGAAGAGAGTTTAACAAATTTGGAGAAGCTACGAAAATTAAAAATGTACTAAATCCCCTTTTAGCCATCCATTAGCACTGTTCACTTCACCTGCCTATGGTTCATCTCAGAAAGCATCCAGTTGTTAACCCACAGTTAGAGAAATTGCTAGATAGAGTCAGAACTCTATGTGAGACAGAGGCTGAGAAATAGGAAAACGAGTCTGATGAAATGGTAAAACCTCTCTGTCTAAGCAAAGAACAGGAAGGCAGACACCCCAGGTCCAAAAGTCAGCTCATGGATATCACAGTCTTAGCCAGTAGACCAGAATCAGGAGAGGGCTTTAGCCTTGGAAGAAAGAGCAGATGAATTATGGTCTTGAGTTATTGGAAGAACATTGGAACAGAGATCAGAGAACTATGTAGTTATGACGAATGCATCATATGCGATTGGAAAGGAAGTGACAAACAGAAGAGCATAAGGTAATGCTTGGCATTCAGCAGGAGGTAAGACACATGGAAGTTTGAATTCCACTGCTATCTCTTACTGGCTGTTTCTTTCTTTCCTAATTTATAAAACAGAAAGAATAATAGTACCTGCTTCATAGAGTTGCTCTAATAATTAAATATAATGATATGTATAAAGATTTTAAGGAGCTGACCCAGTGGCATAATGGTTAAGCTTGTGCACTCGGCTTTGGCAACCCGGGGTTTGCAGGTTCAGATGCTGGACATGGACTTGCACACTGCTCATCAAGCCATGATGTGGCAGTGTCCCACATATAAAATAGAGGCAGACTGGCACAGATGTTAGCTCAGGGCCGGTCTTCCTCACCAACCCCCTCCCACAACAAAAAAAAGATTTTAAAATATCATTCATCTGAAAAGAAAGTATCCCTGCATTTTAGTTCTTTTTTTTTTTTTCTTTGAGGAAGATTAGCCCTGAGCTAACTGCTGCCAATCCTCCTCTTTTTGCTGAGGAAGAATGGCCCTGAGCTAACATCCATGCCCATCTTCCTCTCCTTTATACATGGGACGCCTACCACAGCATGGCTTTTGCCAAGCGATGCCATGTCTGCGCCCAGGATCCAAAACGGCGAACCCCAGGCAGCCGAGAAGCAGAATGTGCGAACTTAACTGCTGGGCCGCCGGGCTGGCCCCCTTAGTTCTTATTAGTAATCAAATTTAGGACTTTCTCTGAAGACAATTTACTTCAGAAATATTTGAGCGATTTCTCTACATAAGACACTATACTTGGGAAACAAATGCATTGGGAGGTTCTTGAGGATAACTGTTGCTAGTAGGAGGATTATTATGTTTCAGACTGATCAGGGCTTTGTCAACTATGTCTCTTATCCTCAGAGTAAGTCTATTATTTTAGTGTCTCCTGTCCATCAGTAATGCTATGAGACTTCACAGATAAATATTTATCTTGAAGTTCACAAAAAATTGGAGCAAACATTTTGAAGGCAAAGCTATCTGCATGTAAAACTTGTCTGACACAATGTCTATCACTTAGTAATAGTTCCCAATGTTCTCTTTTATCCCTTTTTTTAAATGTCTACCCCTCCTTTTTTTCTCCTCTCAGCTTAAGCACCATCTTTTTTCATTTTCTTTTTTTTTTTTTTGCTTACTGAGACTTTATTTATTTTTTATAGAGATAACATTGGTTTACAACATTATATAAATTTCAGGTGTATATCGTTATATTTTGATTTCTGTGATGACTACATTGTGCTCACCACTCAAAGTCTAATTGCCATCCATCACCATAAAAGTGCTATTTTACCCCTTTTGCCCTCCCCCTCTACCTTCCCCTTTTGTAACCACCAATTTATTCCTTGTGTATATGCGTTTATTTGTTGTTGCTATTTTTATTTCCTACATACAAGTGAAATCATGCATTATTTGACTTTCTCTATCTGACTTATTTCACTTAGCATAATGCCATCCACATTGTTGCAAATGACAAGATTTCATACTTTTTTACAGCTGAGTAGTATTCCATTGTGTGTGTATATATATATATATATATATATACATACATACTACATCTTTTTTATTCATTCATCCATTCATGGGCACTTAGGTTGTTTCCAAGTCTTGGCTATTGTGAATAATGCTGCAAAGAACATAGGGATGCATAAATCTCATTGATTTAGTGTTTTTGTGTTCCGTGAATAAATACCCAGAAGTGGAATAGCATGATCATATGGTTCTGTGAGCCACTGTAGCAAATTCATCAAACCCACAGAGCGGGTTGTGGGAACTTCTGATATATGGCCAGAAGTCAGAAGTACAGGTAACAACCCAGATTAGTGACTGGCTCCCAAAGTCCAAGGAGGGGGTTGTGGGGCCCTCCCATCTGTGGCTAGTTGGTCAGAAACACAAGAGACATCCTGGACTTGTGATTGGCATCTGAAGAGGGGGCAGTGGCAGTCTCATAAGACCGAGCCCTTAACCTGAGGGATCTGATGCTATCTCTGGTTAGATAGTATCAGAATTGAGTTGGATAATTTTAGGACACCCTGCTAGTGTCCTGAAAATTGCTTGGTGTTGTGTGGGAAGCCCCCACATACACATGTTGCAATTGAGTCTCAGAACTCTTTTAGTCATAATGTGTTGAAATAGTTTCTAAAATTATATCAATAACTAATAAACATAAGATTCACATTGAAATGGATCAAAACTGTGGAGTAACTATGTACTCGTTATAGTTTTTAATATCGGTAAGAATGCAAATATACAATTAATTGTGATCCTTAGATTAGAGGGAAATGACAGAGACAGCCAGAGCAAAAAACTTACCTTTCCACATCCTCAAATCAGAGAAAATCTTCACATAGAATTTACGGATAATGCCTGCTCTGAAAGAAGGAGAGAATCTTCAAATACCTACTCAGAGGGAGGAAATAATTCCCAAGATCAGTTCAGTTAAATGGAAATCAATTCAGTTTAATAAGATCTGATTAATAATGTTTGGATGTGTACTATTTGCCGGGAACTATGTGTGGTGCTGATAATGTCAAGATCATGAGACATGAACTGTGATCTTAATGAACTTACTGGCTACTGTGGAAGGCAGACAAGTAAACAACAAATCATAGGACCATTGTGGTACTATCACAGAATTATAATGCAAGTTATAGTAGAGGAACATAGACTCTGCTTGAAGTCATCAGGAGGGAAGACTTCAAGGAGAAGATGCTCATGAGATGACCTATTTAGAGTTGACAAAGAGCTAATAATACTGTCTTAAAGAACCCTTGCATACTGTCACCCTAGGGATTTTGGAAGTGAGAGAGTGGCCAATACCCAGATCATGACATAACCAATGCTTTATCCTTTTAGGAAGGCAGCTCAGTTCTCCTAGAAGAGGATTTGTCCTTAATGACAACACATTAGTGTGTCATTCTGGAGGATGCACTAGTTGGAATGTTTGTGTTTCTGATTCCTAATAGTCTAGAGAGTCTTCTGACAAAGCCCAAGCTTCTCCCTAAATTTCTCTAAGCAAAAAGAGTAGAAATTGATTTGCTCTATGAATCTTGGAACTGCATTGCCACTGATGAACTTAATTCCATAAAGAAAGAGAAAACTCTCAAATGTACCAAGTTAACTCAGTTGTCTGTGAAAAAATTCTATATTCGTAGGACAGCTGTTTATCTTACAGTATCAGAAAAAAAATGGATCCAGACAACACCAACACCTTAAAAATGAATAATCCATAGGAGTGCTCTCCATATTTCAGCATGGTGAGAGAGAAAGGATTCTTGCACTTCCTATACATGCCAACACAGACTCTCATAGATATAAAATGGCCTAGTCAACTGGACTACGGTCCAGCCATGGCAGGTGGCAAGGTTACAGACATAGTATGCTCTGTACAAGAAGATTGCATTTTTCTGCTTCCATACAAGATAGGATTTTTCACTGAACTATAAGAGAGGGTTAACAGTCAAGCACATATGACTTATTTTCTGTCCTTTTTTCATATTGCTTCCTGTAGAGAACTTGTGAGTAGAATCAGCTTTAGAAGCTCAAGGCCTGGTCTGAAAATGTTTGAAGTAAAAGACTAGAAATTGGAGAAACTACTTATCTGCTCTCTCAAAATCTAAATCCTGCCTTTTTCTTTGTTTCTTTTTCTTTTAGTTCTGGGTTCACTCTGGACCACGCAAAAAGAGTTATCTTGTAGTTCAGCCTGACTGTACAAAGGTTTTCACTGGACTAGGGATGGGAAGGGGCAAAGCCTGATAGTAAAAGGGGAATTTATTTGCAGGTCACTGCTCTTTATGTGGGTACTTTTTCCTGGGGACCTTATGGAGTAATGGGATTGTGAAGATAGTACCTATATTCCTAGTTCTCCTTGTCAATTAATACATCTGACTCTATTATCAATAGTCTGTTTGGAAGAAATTCCTCATTCTTTTATTCCTTGATATAAGAAGTTTTTCAAAGTTGTATTTTCTTTGTTTATGTCTCAGACAAAATTGTTAAAAGGAGGGAGATGAGTATAATAGACCTATGTTGAAAATGTCATTTCAGGTCTGGGAGTAAATACTTTCCAACTGATTTATCATGCACACTCTCAATTCCTCTAAAATTGAAATCACCACCTTCTTCCTGATTGGAATCCCAGGACTGGAGCATGTTCACATATGGATCTCTGTCCCCATCTGTCTCACATATTTAGTGGCCATCCTCGGCAATTGCACCATCCTCTTTGTGATCAGGGTGGAGCCCTCACTCCATGCACCTATGTCCTATTTTCTTTGCATGTTGGCTGTCTCTGACGTGGGCCTGTCCTTCTCATCCCTCCCCACTATGCTGAGGATCTTTATTTTCAATGCTACAGGAATTTCCCCAAATGCCTGTTTTGCTCAAGAATTCTTTATCCATGGCTTCACAGACATGGAGTCCTCAGTGCTCCTGGTCATGTCTTTTGACCGCTTTTTGGCCATACACAACCCTCTGAGGTACAGCTCTATCCTCACCAATGTCAGAGTTGCCAAAATGGGCCTGGTGTTTCTCATTAAAAGTGTGCTTTTAGTGTTCCCATTTCCTGTCACCCTCAAAAGATTGACGTATTGTAGGAAAAGCCTACTTTCTCACTCCTATTGTCTCCATCAGGATGTCATGAAGCTGGCCTGCTCTGACAACACAGTGAACTTTTTCTATGGTTTCTTTGTTGCCCTCTGTATGATGTCAGACAGTGGATTCATTGCTGTGTCCTATGTATTCATCCTGAAGACTGTGATGGGAATTGGATCCAATAAGGAGAGGCTCAAAGCTCTCAATACCTGTGTCTCCCACATCTGTGCTGTGCTCATCTTCTATGTGCCCATTATTGCTTTGGCCTTCATGCATCGCTTTGGCAAGCACAAGTCCCCAAGGGCCATGATTCTCATTGCTGACATTTTCTTGCTAGTGCCACCTCTGATGAACCCCATTGTGTACTGTCTGAAGACGTGACAAATCCGTGAGAAGGTTCTGGGGAAACCGGGTCTAAAATAAATATTTTGGAAAAAGTGAGGCAGTATCAGCCAGGATCAGAGAATAAAATAATATCTTTCTAAGCAAAGTGTTATGGAATTTTCATTATTATATTTCTTAATCATCCTTATAATTAGTACAACGTATGGGCTGGACACTGAGGTCTATGAATTTAGGACAGACAGGGGCATTGAGAGGTGTGTATGGGACAATTTTGCATTACTAAAATCATGAATCAATATGCTAATATGCAATTCTAGTTACACTGTTTATAGCATACAAATAAATACACATGAATGTAGAGATTGTGCCCCCTTATAGAGAATGCATACTAAAGAAGCTGGAGGTTAAAGGTTGTTACCCCAATGCAGTTATTGATTTTCTTTCAGGCAGCCTTCAGACATGTTGTATTTGTTGAGGGGCCTTCAGTCTATTTAATGCAAATTCTTGATTTTCAATTTAGGTGAAAGGAGTCTATTGTCAAGTGTGAATTGGTTAAAGATTTTCTCTGTTTGCTCTTTCCTTAACAATCAAATAAGGACAGCCAGTGATTTTTGCTTACCTTAGAGCTCCCATAGCTTTGAATCATGACAATAAACTCTCACATAATGTTCTTTAGACCGATCAAATTTTCTCTTTATGTTACAACAGGGTTCCAAGAAGTCATAGTTAATAAAAGGAGAACAGAGGGACAATTCTGCTATTGGTAAGAAATAGGAAAGCTAGTAGTACAGTAATTTTTAAAGCACTGATATTCTTGATTAACTGTTCTAAAATATTTGTTCTAAAATAATGGCTCTCCTGCTTGTATAGGTGCTTAGTATTTTGAACTATAATATGTTCAATTGCACTAAATAACCTAGAGATAATTTTAAAGTAGCAGAAAAATGACCATATATTAAGCAACATAAAATCATATTCGTGTGTATATAGTTCAGCTAAAAGTTTAGAAAACATAAGTAGGCAACTAAAGATGATTGGCTATCTTAAATTATTTTCTGTAAAATTCATTTGTTTCATGTTCATTTTTTATCTGTGAGTACTTAGCAGCAAAGGTATAAAACATAAAATTTAGAATAAGTCAACCAAATTTTAACAATTTTTTACTATGAATTGGGAGAAAACTATTATTAATAAACTTCAATGTTATCCTGCCTGAGTTGAACTCACAGATAATTACTATTATTTCTCTTTCAAAAAGCCATTTTGAAGGAGTTATTCTCTGAATATTAAATATTCTTATAGATATTCTGTCCCCAGGTGAATTGAACTGAGTTTTTGTTGTTCAATGGCTGACCCCATTTATCTGCCATAGCTTCATCAGGGAGGGGGGAACAACCTTTCATGACTCTTCCCAGGTTTTTTCCAATTATATTATAATTATGAGTTCACATGTCTGTCTCTTACTTATATTTTGTTTCCTTAAAATAATTGCATCCATCAAATTTATTGGCATATCTCCAGTACTTACACAATGTATATAAATGACATCTGGATAGTAATCTGACACCTTTATCAACTCATTTTGAAAAATAAACAAACAATCATAACAACAATAAAAAATCCTTTCATAACTCAGGATATGAAGATAAACTACAAGCACACAACACATCTAGAATGAAAGAAAATCTATTGCCCAAATCGATAAGGATTAACAGAAATTTTTAAGTCAAAGAACCTGTCCTGAGAAAACAGCTCATATCTTATTTAACAAAAAAAAGCAAACAGGTTGTCAAGAAAGAACCAAGAAAAACACTCATCCTCCTTTTAGTATTTGCCCTCAACTTAGAAATTTAAATCTTTCACAGAAAGAAGCTGTTCAAGGTCTAAGATGTCAATAAATGTCATTTCTGGATCATAAGAGTGACTAGGCTAAAAGTTTTCTGTTTTCCTCAATTATCATACAGGTTTAATGCATTGCCGATTAAGCTTCCAGTAATATTTCTTTGAGGATTTACTGAAATAATTCTAAAAATAGATTTATGAGAGTAAACTGGAAAATATAAGATAAAAATATATAGAAACTATAATGAGCTCCATGTGATACTGACTTTTATTAAATAGCTATAAAATTGTGTATAGTCTGGTCAACAAATCAATGGAAAGAATGAAGAAATAATAAACACACTGCAATATACCATCCATGGTATATTGCATAAAACAATATATAATGAAGGAACATTAAAATATCATTTTTTTATTTTGCTTTCTTTTATTGAGGTATAACCTACATATAATGTTATATTAATTTCAGTTTTACAGCATGATGATTCCATATGTGTATATATTGCAAAATGATTACCACGGTAAGTCTAGTTAACATCTGTCATCATACATGGTTACAAAATTTTTGAAAATAGATTACATAAATGATACTAGTAGAAAAAATTACTACCTATTTAGAAAACCATGTTTGTGTATCATGTGTTATCAGACACAAAAATAAACTAAAATAAGAACTAAGTTCAAAGATAATTTAAAATTCTATTTAAATATAAGTAAATAAATTAAATCATCACTAGATAGGAACAATTTTCAAGGAAAATAACAAATATTAAAAACAGAAAGGAGAAGTGTTACTTTTTTTACTAAAAAGCTATTAGGTATACGAATAATATTTAAATAGTTATAATTTAGAAGATAATAACAATAAGGTATATTTAGTGCTTACCGGGTACCAGATATCGGGCTAGATATTTATCTATACTAACTTCATTAACTTTTGCAAGAACATGGGAAGGTAGATTTTATTACATGCCTCTGTTTTGTGAATTAAGTTAAAGCTTTTAGAAGTTAAACCACTTTTTCAAGGACACAGAACTATAAGGTGTTACGAGCTTGAATCTAAATCTGGGCGATATGTTTCCAGGGCCTACAGCCCCATCCACTACACTAGACTGTAATTTTGCTTCCTTCTAAATTTAATAACTCATATTCTAGGAAACTAAGAACATAATCAGAGTTGTGATCAAGTATGTCCTTATCAAACTACATATCAAGGGTTATTTTCTATGATAAAAATCCTGGAAACTGCTGAAATGTCAAGTAACAGGAAATGGTAACATAAATCGTGATATACAAATATCATTAAATATTATTCACCTATGCAACACAGCATCAACAACTCGGTGATATTTGCTAAGTGCTGTATTAGGTGTTTAGGATTAAATGAAACATAAAACAAGGAGCTTACAGGCTGCTGATGGAAGAACAAGTAAATGAATAATTAAATCCACTGAGTAAAGTGTGGTAAGTTTAAGCTTGAGTGTGAGAAAGGACAAACAAAAGAATGGCAGCTTGCCCATTTTAGCAGAGAATCAAAGGTGCGCTTCCTAGAGGAAGCAAATTATAGTATAAAATATAATTTAATAGAAAATAATGAATAATATCAAACAAATTGTAATAATAGTATATATGATAGAGTGTACATTATTATCTTAGTTCACAAATATATGTGTGTGTGCATGCAAGTTAGCTTATTAAAAAAGATTAGGTCATATATCATAAAATCTCTCATTAGTAGGATTGTGAAAGATTTTTGTTATCCTTTTAATATTTTCCGAATTTCTCAATATATTTGAAAAATTGTAATTATATATAGTATATATATGTGTGTGACATTTATAGTTAATTATATAATTATAATTAAATACATTCCTTGAAATAACAACAAAACAGAAATTCACGTCCTATTAACAATTACCATAGGGATGAGGTACACTGATGAAAATGTGTTTGGTATTGAGAAGGCAAGTGGCATTTTAAACCAGATATGAAAAGTACGTTTGGCGTAATAAAAGATTAACGCACATATGGCTGACTTCTTTAGATACTGACAATTATAAAACTGGAAGAATGATTGCACATTTCTACAATTGTTCATCTAAAATCTTTAGAATTGAAAATTTTTAATACTTTATAAAAGCCCCACAACCCTTGAGGCATTACACTGTATTCAAGTAAAGTTATATTTCTGAAGTGAAATGTGTGAATATTCATTCAGTGTGCGATAAATAACGACCATAAATATATTCACGTTAGTTCAGGTTAGCTTTTGTTGCCAATAAGTTTTGGCAATAAACTTATCAAATTAAAAAAAAAAAAAAACTCTGTTTCCGGATGTTTTTAAATTCATGGATTATGCATAGAGTTGTGGAGCTGCAAAGGAAACTTTTAGAAAGATCTTCCAATGAAGCAAGGAAAGCGCCATTGATATTGGTAAAAGCTAACGAGGAAAAGTTTGAATGGTCAGATTAGGACGTGGTCTGGGATGTCTACTCTGCCACAGGTTGATTTCGGGGTCAGAGTCTCTGTTGTAGTGTGACGCTCTCTAAGGAAAATTACCTTTTCTTTCTCCTATTTTATGGTTCTTCATCCCCACTGGCCTTTCTTAGCTGTTTACAAGCTCTCTTCCATCACTAGGCACAGCAACATCTGGGCTCAAAAACATAAATATTGAAAAATATTGTTTGGCATTTTATGTCATTCCCCATAGTCCCCAGAGATTACCATGTAACCTCATCGGGCACTTCTAATATACTCAAGTCTGACAATTTTCTCTACCCCACTCCTATTCCTCCAATTCTTATCTAAATTAACATATCTAAAATCTTTGCCTAAATTCACAAATTCTCTTACTTAAGTCTCTTTCCTTAAGGTTGTTTTATTCTGGGTTTACTAACATGCTGTCTGTCTAAGAAAAAGTCTTCTATTCTTAATCCTTGTTCTGAAACAAGATATCTAGAAACTAGGTGCACTTGGGACTCAAACTTTTGTAGGTTAGCCATATTTTGTCCCATTGAAAAGGATAGAATCAAAGGGACATTTATTTGGTAGCAACATGAGGATGGACAATTGAAATTTGAAATACTGAAAGGTGGTATAATGGAATACAAAGACTTCCCACAAAGTGCATAAGGCCAAGAGAGGTTCTTGCTTTAACGCTGGCCTCGAACTCTGAAAAACTGAACTTTATTTCCAATTGCACTATTTTCTGGATAGTCCCACACTGGTTTTTTACCTCTTAAAATACTGATTTCGACACCCTCTTGTGTGATGTTTAAGCAACACGAGGGAGATATCAAAAGCACCTGAATATCCTGCATAAAAAAGAAGTTGTACAAATAATTGTAACTATAGATGATAAATGGAAATCAGTGTTAATGATTAGAGAAAAGGGGATGGGTTTCAGGTAAAGCAGAGTCATGAAGTTGTCAGTGCTTGAGCAGAACAGAAAGCTGAGGCAAACAAACCAGAGTTTGGGAGTGGTATTCCTTGTCTGCCAGCAGTAGAAAGTCGATGTAGAGGGAGGAGACATGTGGCTCAGGTTGGAATATCTTCCTGGTCCACTGTTCTCGGACAACAATTATCCTAAGTGGAAGAAAAGTTTCATAACTCTGCGTGTGAAAGAAAAGTTAGGAGAATTCTCCCAACATCCTATCAACCTTATACTGAGGTTACTTCACAAAACAAATGTTGTTAATCAAGGTAATCCAAAGATTCCTTATTAAAAAGCATCAAAGTCACTGTGCATTTCTACAGTGAGAAGTATACCAAAAGGTTGCGTTGCCTAACAGCTAGGTAGAAAATTAACAATCCAAGAAAAGGGGGCAAAAAGAAAAAAGGTGCAGTCCTAAGACAGAGCAGACACTAAAGAGGGGCTATGGAATGAGAATCAGAACTGTATTAGAATATCTAGGAAATGGGAAAAATAACGAAAGGTGGCATGTGAATTTGTATATTGGACTCATTGGAGGTATAACTAATAGAATTGTGAAATTCACAATTGGAATTGTGAAAGTTTCACTTTTGCTAAGGAGAAAAGGGATTAAAGAAAAGATAGAGGTTCTGAGAGTGCATCTGTAAGGACACGGGGCTCTCTAGAGGTGACTATAGGAACTGAAACAAGTGTGCAAGAATTTCCTAGTTTAAATTACAAATTTCTATGTGCGTGCCTTTACGTACACGTGTAACTTTTCCATTTACCAGCTCAAGGAAAAATCTTCATTGCACCCTGGGAAATTTGACCACAGAAACAAATGATTTTGTTCAGCTGAATGCAAAAACAAAATTATTGTCATTTATTTTTAGTCTAAGAATTATTGTTTGTAAGCAGATGATTAAATTGGGATAAAATGATCTTATTGTGCTTTCAGTACATGCAGAAGTCCGTGTAATTGTTTTAAATTTTTGAGGGACATATACACAATTAATTTGGTTTTGAATTGTAGGGTTTCTTTTAAATTCTTTGGCAAGCTTAGGGGAAAAATTAATCTCTTCTTCCTGTCCTACAATTTAATGGAAATTGCCTCAGTAACCAAAATGCCTAAGGATGACACGGACTCAAATCCCTTTCCTACTCAAATACAATTTATGTACTAGCAAGTTCTCCACTTCCATCCCACTCTCCTCTGAGATCCCTTCACATTGGGGCCCCGTGAACACTTAGACTGGAACAGCCGGAGCACAGCCCGGCGGATCGTCCTGGTCTTCAAACTATAAATGATAGGGTTCAGTACAGGTGGTAAGAGCAAATAAATATTGGCCAAAACACTACAGATCACCCTCGGGGTGGAGCTGAGGAGGCGGTGTGTAAAGGACAGGCTGATCATCGGCACGTAGAAAACAGTGACTGCACAGATATGACACACACAAGTATTGAGAGCTTTTTGTTGCTTCTTAGGGGCCACAATGCTCAGGACAGTACGCAGAATCAGGACATAGGAAAAAAGAATGAACAATAAGTCAGTGCCAGTCAGGTAGAGCTGAAGAAACATGCCCAAAAAGCTACTGATCCGGGGGTTGGAATATGTGTATTTGATCACATCTGAATGGTAGCAAAATGGGTGGGAAAGTTCCTGGCCTCCATGAAAGGATACACTCTTCAAGGCTAGAGTCATGGGAAAGATGAAAGTTACTTGTCGAATGCAGATGACCAATCCAATCATCATGATCATCTTATCTGTGAGGACAGTGGCATACTTCAGTGGGTTACAAATAGCCATGAAGCGGTCAAAGGCCATGGCTACCAGCACTGAGGACTCCAGGAAGGAGAAGCTATGTACAAAAAACATTTGAATGAGGCAAGCTTTAAAGCTGATCTCCCTGGCATGAAACCAGAGAACCCCAAGCACAGTGGGGAGGGTCGAGACGGTCAGACATAGATCGACAGCTGACAGCATGGAGAGGAAATAGTACATGGGCTTGTGGAGACTCCTCTCAACAATGATGACAAACAGGATCATGCTGTTTCCCAAGAGGGCGACAGTGTAGAGACAGCAGACAGGGATGGAGATCCAGACATGAGCAAGTTCCAGCCCAGGGAACGCAGTGAGGAGGAAGTTTGAGGAGGAGGATGTGGTGTTATTGTAAATTACCATGGTCGGTTGAGGACAAGCCCTGAAAAGAGAAACAATAACGATAGTGATTGTCATTTTGATCCTCTTTTCAAGCCCTAATTCTTTTATAAACTCTTCCCAAAGTACACAATTCTTTCTCTGTATTCCAAACCCCCAATGTAATTATAGTACCTATCACATAATTCTACAGGATCTTGAATTTTTCTTGTCAGAATCTGGCCCCATTTTTCTCCCTCTCTCTATTATAACCATCAATCTCTCTAGGCCCATCCCCACCCTACTGCCCAGATTTGTCCTGATTTGAAGTAGGAAATGCTTATAGACTTATGTCACATACATGCACCCACACCAACAAAACAACAGCAATCATAATTACAACCAATGAGTCTTTGTATTAAGTGTCCAAGCTATATAAGTTTCTCCAGAAATAATGGAGAAGCATCAGAGAGCCACTGGGCACCTGTGGTGGCATACTCCATGATGTCCTTGCTAGAAGTTGGTCTGGGATATCGTATTCAGAGTTATTCTTGTACCCAAATCATTAGCCACCCTCTTCTAGCAGATTGTTAGGAGTCTCCTTTTGGTATCAGGGTTTCTTTATTCCTTTGTCTATAATGGAATAGTTCCTATAATTCCTCCGCTCCCCACTCCACATGTGTATGGGACTTAGATTCACCTTGTGCTCTAATTCTGTTTCTCTGTGTACTTTTCCAGGTCTACTGAAATAACTGGGTCTTGTTCTCCTTTTCTCCATCTTACACATTGGGGTACTTGTTTCTCATCCTTCCCATGGATATCTTGCATGTGACTTTGAACTAACTCACTGTGAGTAGAGTGCCCTAATGAATCTTATGAAAAAAATCCAAACAATATTCTGAAATTCAGGATGTTAGGCATTCTAATCTAGGCATAGTAGGTAAGACTTGACAAAACACCCATGTGAAAGGCCTGGGAAGCAGTCAGCGGCATTTGATAAATCGTTTTTGTAAAAAGCATGAACAAGATAGAAATAGAGACTAACAGCTAAAAGAGAATCACTCAGGGACAGGCACATTGAGGTGACATCACAAATTGGAATATCAGGTACTTCACTGCGTGAGAAAGTCCATAGAATGGCACTGCAAAGAAAACAGAGATGGTGTCATATGGGAGGCAGAATCTGGAATCTAAATTTAAGAGGACCATTACAATTCTATTCAGGACTTTTTCACTGAGTGCTGATGTCATCATTCTTGATTTTTAAATTTTTACTTAGGACATTTAGTCATCAAAAGAACTAATGAGGGATGATATACCTATCCCAGTTGTCATGTGTATATGATCAGCCATGAGTATTCTTATTTTTTAGTAATCTAGCCTTTCTGCACTGGTGACAGAGTAGATACAAAGGATTTTCCAGTGCCAGACTCTGCCAGTTGCTATATAAGGATAAACATGAAGGGTTGTTAGTTATTGTCTCCCCCTTCTCTAGTCTACTGAGGATAGGGATAAAAATAATCACTTGTCACTCCAAAGGGAAAAAAAAAAGCTAGTTGATTTTTCTGCTATAATAATTAATATTATTATATGTGGTTGAGAAAGAACACTAAGAAACAGGAAAACTAGTGCCAAATGAAATACGGATTATGAACATGCTGAGTTAAATCAACTACTCAGACTCTAAAGGACTATTTTAGTGCCAGTTACTGTGATGACGTCCACAGAGAAAGAAATGAGTAAAGAACAGTTTCTGCATTCAAAACTCTCTCAGCCTAGTGGAACGAATAATGTGAGAAGCCAAGGCAAAATACTAATGAAAGGGTATTACACTATGGGGAAATGAGGGAAGACTAGCCAGATAAGAAAACCAAAAGCTGTTGAGATTTCTGATTCATTCTTCTTCTTCTCAATCTGACAAACACGAATATTAGGAGTGAATCTCCTTCTCTGTGATAACCATCCAAAAATCTCTCTTCAACAGGAAATCAATCTATTGACTCTCCTTCAACAGTGCTTTACATATGCTTTTTATAGCACTAAAATTCTATTGCTTGATCGCGTTTCTTTCTCCCTCTAGATTACTGGCTCCCTGGGAATATAAAATATATGTGTTCACCTTTTATTTTCTCCAGAGACAAGCACAGTGATTGGTACATTAAAAACTCAAAAATCCAATTTACATTAGATGTATTGATGGATGGAGAAATAAATGATAGGTGATAGAGAGATGGATAAAGACTAGATGAGAAATATAAATAGAGCCTGGAAGTTTTGGAGGAAGGATAAGTCAGACGGAAATCATCTCCCTAGACACCAGGGGACCTAAGGAGAGTAAACCTCCCCTCGCAGATTAGGGGAAGAAGGAGGGTAGGTTAAGGGAAAAAGAAAAGAATTAACATTTTTTGTATATGTCCATATTTGCTTGTCATCTTACATAAAATTTTATATAATCCCAGGAAAAAATGATATAGATGTTTCTCTCCTATTTTAAAGAAAGGAAATGGACCCGGCAAGGTAAAATAGTATATCAAAGGTAAAATAGATACAGATTCAAAATTCAAAACCAACTCCAAAGTCTACTATGTGCCATTAACCCATAGGCCATTAGAGAAGCCAGGCTTATGAGAGAAGTTGAACATTAGGACAGTGTAATTTTCTTCTTTTAAAATACAAGAATTGTTTATATTCTATTGTATATCTATATAATTTAGTGGAGGGATAAGGATAAGAAATAAATAACGGAGAGAACATTGTACTCCTGGATTATTTAAGAAAGAATATTTGTGAAGTCAGTCCATGTATTTTAAAGATGCATGTGAATGCTCACATACGTTTGTATTGTATATACAGATGTATCTAGAGAGGAGTTTAGGAATGGAAGAGTAATCAAGAGATAAGATAACCATAAAGCAGACACCAGTTATCTTTTCTTTTTTGAACTGTATCTCATAAAGGACAATAATATGACACTGGATGATTTAAAGGGGTAAGAGGAAAGGAGACAATGGCTCATCTTGCTGCTGAAGAACTTGTTTCCTAGGGAATGCAAATATGTTGACAGGAGAAGGATGAGAGAAAAGTTGAGAAAGCTGAGAGCTTTCTCTCCAAATCCAGTAAGCTGATACACTCTGGAACCAGCTGTAGGACAAAATTCAGTGCCTCAACTTATTAAGATTTTCTCTGCACTGTTCACTAAACAAAAGAATACGCTAGTGCTTTCTATCTTCAGTTCTCCATATGACTAGCCAGAAAGAAACTAACATCTACCAATTTATATACAGAAGGCTAGATTAAATCACTTGGATAAGATCTACCTAATTCAGTAAGTTGGTGATCCAAAGGTCAACCTCCCTGCTTTCTGGTATCAACAATGGTGTAGACCCATCCTCTTCACTTACCAATCCCCACCTTCCATTCATTTCTCAACACTGAAATCTATTCTCTCCGTAATATGGAACCTACCCTGACAGCTCCAGGCCATGTTACCCTGAACCCCCAGCCCTGCTTCTAAATCTCTACACCTCTTCATGGATGGACTTTTCATTTGACTGTTAATAATGAAATATGACTGATATTGGTAGTTCGTATATGCAAGTGTCATCTCTTATCTGCCTGGAGTGTGAGTTCCTTAAAAGTTTGTGGTGGATACCTGCTTTTCTTCTCTCAATGCTAGCTGCTGAAGTAGGATCTGGAATAACAGAAAGCTTCAATAAGTAATTCTGACTATTGCTGAAAGGTCATGGCCATGAGGAGAGAGTTCAAAGTCATATCTCCTTTTTTATTTCTCTTTCTGTTCCTTCTTACCCTCCATCTCCATTTCTCAGTTTCTTCTAGGCTCCATTACACCCCTCCATTTCTTCATCCCACATTCCTTGTAGCTCCCATCATTTAATTGCTCTTCTCCCTTTCCTCCTTCTCCTAGGGTTCCTCACTCTTTAATCTCTTCCCCTTCCATCCATCCATGCACTCTTCTTACCTGCTTACATCAGCAAGAGACACCATCAACTTCTCTTCAATCTCCTCACAAAGCAGGAACTAAACCAGCTCCCAAGGGTGAGGGCTTTATAGGAAGCTCGGTAGAGTCACCAGGAAACAGAGAGCTATCTTCATTAGTGAGCGAACTTGTTGAAGCAAGAGTTATGGGACCCATAGGAACATATTCCTCTGTAGCAGCTCAGACACATCTCCCTGACACAGCTTCAAACCCTGCTCCCAGCCCCAAGCAAACCCCATACATCAGGGGCTGTAAGCAGAGCCCTAGCCCTGGGGGCTGACAATGATGGGTGTCTTCAAAATCTTCCTGCCTGGGTCAGATAACTATAACCATTCTTCTTCACCCCGCCTTAGGCTACAGATTCTCAGCCAGGGAGCCAGAGCAGGATCAGGAGAGTGCAAAGTCATCCGTCTGTTCTCTGCTCCAATACGTACTCTTCCTAACTGGTCTTATTGTCCCCCTGGCCTTTCCCAGGTTCCTGTTCCACCCAAGAACCCCTCCTAAGAAGTCATCCTATTAACTGAGTCACATCTGTAGCCCACCTACTTTTCTACGCATAATTAACCTAGCATTTGATGAACTCATAAGACGTGTCAAAAATTGCACTATACCCTTTAAACACGTGTCATATTTATTCATTATCAAGTTGTTACAAAATTCATTAAGAATTAAGTATTATTCTCCATTATTTTATAGATGAGAAGATTGAAACTCAGAGAGGTTTCAAATAACTTTATCCACCTAAAAGTTAGGAAGTTACAGAGCTGGTATTTAAGCCTATGCCTATCTTACATCAAATCTCTTAATTTTAACCAATATGCTATACTGCCTTCTGTGGTCGACAGCTTCCATTCATCTCTTCAGAAACTGTGGTTGTAATACATGGTCCTCAATCTGTCCATCCTGTAGATTGCTTGATTCCAAACTGCATGCCCACATCTAGTTTAAGCCTCATTTAGACCAGAATTCACTTCTCCATAGTATGCAATGAATTAATAATTCTAATCATATCTAATAATCCCCGACTTTTTATCCTCCTTGAAACATTTTCCCATCTACATTCTTATTATATCTTTATCAGGCACACTGAGCAAAAATGTCTATCCCAGTAATTATCTAGAGAGATTAAGTAACTCCATAAAGTTATGCAGCAAGTAATGTTCAGACTCACATGTAAACATCACCCCTGTACACTGGTTCTCATCAGCAAAAATGAGTGACTCTGGAAATTTCAAATGAGACTTACTAATATTAAATGAGACAGAGAGGTTAGGAAGCATGAAATAACTCTCATTTTTTTAATTAAGATTTTATTATTTTTCCTTTTTCTCCCCAAAGCCCCCTGGTACATAGTTGTATATTTTTAGCTGTGGGTCCTTCTAGTTGTGGCATGTGGGATGCTGCCTCAGCATGGCTTGATGAGCAGTGCCATGTCCGCACCCAGAATCCGAACCAGAGAAACCCTGGGCTGCTGAAGCTGAGCGCACGAACTTAATCACTTGGCCATGGGGCCGGCCCTGAAATAACTCTTGATAAAGTATAGTTTTAATTCATTTATTAATTTAAAAAACACATATTGAGTGTTCACTATATGGTGAGCTACATTAAGTACTTGAGATAGACTTAAGTGAAATAAAAAGTGTTCCTATTCTTCTGAAGTCTGTAGAATAGCAGGGAAGATATGCTGTTAGGTAATAATAGTACAGTGTGAGAAACTCTAACATAATAAAAGTCATGTCAGAAAAGCTTCTGGACAGAAACGAGGTTGAAAATTAAAATCTAAAGTGTATATAGAGTTCCCTATTCTTCCAGCTCACTGAATGCACTGTGCTCTCATACTTTTCACCTGCTATTTTCTTTTTAATATTTTTCTCTCCTGCTTCCAACCAATTGCACACACATAACTTATTTTTATAAAAAATACTCTAAGAACATGAAAGTAGGACAAAAAACAAAAGAAAATAAATGTTCAGCATTGAATATTGGAGTGATTATCATGGAGCAAAAACAGTCTGAGAATTTTTCTTGAAAATGTTGTTAAAGAATGGCATACAAAGAAATACTACTCAGCAATAAAAAGGAACAAACTACCAAAACACAAAACAGTGTGAGTGAATCTCAAATGCATTATGCTAAGAAGCCAGACGTGGAAGACTACTATGAAGAGTTACAGGCATGGAGAACAAATCAGTTCCTGTCAGGGATTGGGTAGGGAGGGAGGGGTTCACTACAACCAGGCACCATGAGGGAATTTCAGGGAATGACGCAATTTGTCTGCATCTTTGTGTCAGTGGTGGTTACATGATTCTATGCATTTGTCAAAACTTAATAGAACTATATACCAAAAAGAGTAAATGTTATTGTATATAAATGTTGAAAAGTTGTTATACACCGTTTCAAGAAAGAAAAGTTCACATTTTTACTTAAGTTATCTGTGATAAATTCTTGCTTTCATCGAAATCACTATGCAATGGCACATCAAACCCATCAGCTTTATACAGCTCAATACAATAGCTACTAGCTACATGTGACTATTTACATTTATGTTCCAATTAATTAAAATTAAACAAAATTTAAAAATTCAGTTCGTTGGTTGCACTAACAAAGTTTCAAATGCTCAATAGCTACATGTGGCTAGTGGTTTTTGTGTTAAACAACAGAGATTTAGAACGTTTTCATCACTGCAGGAATTTCTACTGGACCATGTTGCATTTGATATTCTTCTCTGACTGGATTGCATTTGCACAGAAGTCATGGACAACATTAAGGGCCAATCTTGCCCCCAGAGAACACTCAGACAAGCCGCTGCCAGATCTGCTTGGTCCTGACACTCTACACAACAGGACTGAGCACAGGAGGGAGCAGTAGGTAGATACTGGCCATAGGCATGTGTATTACTGGTGACAAATGCTTCCCAAAGTGGTGAATCACAGCCATGCGAATGAGAGGCACATAGAAGAGCAGCACTGCACAGATATGAGAGAGGCAGGTGTTGAGATCTTTGAGTCTCTCTTCCTGGGGAGCATTGCCCAGCACTGCCTAGAGGATTAGAAAGTAAGAAACCAAAAGGATCAAGGCATCTAGTACAATAATGAGGATCACAGCCAGAAGGCCATAGATGCTATTGACACGGGTATCAGTGCAGGCAAGCTTCACGGCATCCTGGTAGAGGCAGTATACATGGGAGAGGATGTTGGAGTGGCAGAAAGTTAGACTTTCGGTGACGAATGTCACAGGGAGCACAGCCCCCACACTCTGCAGCAGGACTACAGCTTCAATCTTGCCAATGGCTTCATGAGTGAGAATGCTAGCACTGTGCAAAGGGAAGTGAATAGCCACAAAGTGATCAAAGGTCACGGCCACTAGAACACCTGATTCCACTTCCCCAAAGGTATAGATAAAAACACCTGAGTGATTCAGGAGTCAAAGGTTACTGAATGCCAGTTGAAACAGTGAACACCGATCATGGTGGGCATGGAAGATAGTGAAAGGCTGAGGTCCGTGGCAGCTAGCATAGCCTGAGAATAATGCATGGCCTCATGGAGACTGCTCAAATTTGATGACAACAAGGGTGAGGATATTACCCAGGAATATGTTACTGCAAAGAAAACAGACGAGCAAGACTATCCAAAAGTCCTTCTCTGGAATCTCAGTCAGGGTGGAAGTCTTGTGTTTATGAGTAGTTTGATTGAATGGTGACATACTGGAATGGAGGCTTGACTAGACAAAAAGGGAACTCATTAAGTCAAACCGCTTCAATTAGAATCAGTGGCAATAAGTATTGAGATGGCAGCGAAAGAGGGAATGACAAATATTTTAACACACTTTTGTTCACAGTCTGATACAGAAACTGATACTGATGGCCTTGCCTGATGAGGCAATAATTCCATTACTGACTATATGCTAAAATAACTCAGAGAAAGAAAAAAAATCCCTCCATTAACCCCTGCACTCAATAGGGATAGAATTCATCTGGAAACATCAAGGACTTAGCTAACTTGCTTCCTTGCTAAGGAAGAATTTGGTCTGGTACATTTATGTGGGTGATGAACACCGATGCCAGTAACCAAAAAGGAAATATTAGCAAGCAGAAACATGACATATGACTGTCCATAAACACAGATATGCAGATATTTGTGTATGTGTGTGTATCTTGCTTGTGATCTGAAATTGTTGTGATTTAGACATGATCCCCTTGGGGGCTCAATTTCTCCACCTGCATGATGTGGGACAGAGGAAAACAGAAACTCTTTAAGGACTTTAAAGCTCTGACCACCTACATTCCTAGGAGTGTATGGACACTAAAAGGACCTGAGTTTGCAGCAGGTGATGGAGGGAAAAGTTACTTTGGCTCCCAAGGCAGCCTTTAGAAGGAACCACAATGCAGGCAGAATAATGATCTTCAAGGACGTTCACATCCTAATTCTTGAAACCTGTGCCTATGTTAGCTTGCATGGCAAGAAAGACTGCAGATGTCATTTAAGGATCTTAAGATTGTGAGTTTACCCTGGATTACCCAGATAGGTCCAATCAATCATATGAGTCCTTAAAAGTGAGGAAACTTTCCCAGCTGCAGAGAACTAGAGAGAAAGCAGTATGAGAAAGACTCGACATGACTTGTGAAGATGAAGGAGGGGGATCAGGAGCCAGGAAATGTGAGTAGCCTCTAGAAGTTGGAAAAGACAAGGGAACAGAATTTTCCCTAGAGTCTTCAGAAAGGGAGGCAGACTTGCTGACACCTTGATTTTAGCCCAGTGAGAGACATGTTGGACTTCTGACCTACAGAACCGTAAGATAATAAATACAAATATTTTAAGCCGCTACATTTGTGGTAATTTATTATGGCAGAAGTAGAAAACTAAACTGAGAGGAGTCAGAGAGAAGTGGCTGTAGCCCCTTTTCAGAAACATTCCAAGTCTTCCCATCCAGTCTTATTTACTCAAGCCCTGTCTTTTTCTGCGGTATATTCTTCATTGCAATTAGACTTCTCTGTCCTAAGGTGCATGTGCAAAGGAATTGTGAGATCCACCCCTGTGTTACTCCTGAGGGAATAGAATTCCCTCTAGTACTTGCAAAGAGTTTTACAACTAACAGTTGATTCAGTCAGATGAAATTCATCCATGGAGAATCTCCCAAAAGACAAGTTCAAACATTGTTCAGATTGGTTGTCAGTTTCCCTGGAACTGAAAACTCAACTGTACTGGATAGTATAGATTTAGAACATTTCCATCATTGCAGAGAACTCTATTGAAATTTGAAAAACTGGTCCTACAGACTGCAGATTTAAAGGATACCAACATTCTAGCTGATCTCTTGACAAATCTTAGATACAATTGGATTTGAGGGTCTTTCACTTATATACTGCATAACATGTCTGTCTTCACATGTGTCTCCCTGTCTTTGTTTCTTTTCTGGAATTTTGAATAGGAAAATGCTTTAAAACTAAAGACTGGAGAGAGACCACCTGGGTTTGAATCCGGCTCTAATACGTCAGACAAGTTACTTAATAATCTCTGTGCTTCATTCCTTACTTCTTTAAAATTAAAGTCAAAATAATATACACCTACCATGGGATGGTTAAAAGTAAACATTTGGAATATTGATAGGGAATTTAGATAAGCACCAGGCAAATAGTAAACACTCAACAAAGTTTAGCTATAACCAAAGTTCATCTATTATCTATAAACTTTGTAATGTTTGGTTAACTGTGAAAATGATCTCTCAAAATATTCATAAGCCATAAAATCTACTTGTATGCTGCTAGATGTATCTACCTATCCACATATTATTTATATATTTTGATCAAATTCTATATTACCTAAATGTCTCCATCCTCAGCCAATTTAGTCCAACACTAAATATCAGCGGCTTGCAGGTGGTGGCCATTGAGTGCTTAAGATGGTGGATTCTTAGGATCTGAGCTCAGTGACTCTGCACTTAACTGTGAATGCGTACTGTAAAGGATTTATTGGAAGTGGGTAGTGGGTCCTAGATAAATCAAAGATGAAAGAATAATATACCAGTAAGAGTCACGGGTAGTGAAAATCAGTTAGAGGAAGAGAAGAGTAAAGGAAACTGATTCTGAAGGACTAGGACCACAAAAGAAACATCGTACTCACCATCTGAGGAGCTTAATCCCAAAGACCAGCACAGCCCTTCCAGAATTCAAGATAAGGATGGCAAATGAGGCTCTTGATTCTTTAAGATCTCATGAACTCAGGAAAAGCTTTCCATGTTTAATTAATTTATTGATTAATGACTTCCTATGTGTGGAATAGTCAGCCCTGGCGATTGCTAAGAGTCAGAATCAACTTGAAGGCACTAACAAATTTGTTGAATGCCTGCTAAGTACTAGACATGTTATGATAATCAGAGGATCAAAAGGAGCAACTTTTTTCCTTCTAAGACCCTTAGCAAAGAACACATAAAATCAAGATCAGATACAGGAGTGGAATGTGTGGCTGGGCTTGAACAAAGACATGCTTTACAGATGGGCCAATATGTCCAGCTTGTATCATCAGGTGGACTCAGCTTAATTCTTTCTCCAGCAATACTAGTGGCAGACTATGGAGAGGATCAAACCTGGACTTCCCTCACAGCAGAAGGGCAGGAGCTTCTGTGGCTTAAGAAAGCTTTATGGGGATGGAGGTGGAGGAGAAGTGGCAATGAGAGTTTTTCTCTTCTACCTACAATGGAACTACAATTTAATGCTCTTTTCCACCCAGGCAGCCAGGTGGAAGAGCTATTCCCTAAAGGATAGGACTGAGCAAACTATACTCTTAAAGTATCTGAACTACAGACTGAAGCATGGTTCTGGCCCCTTGCATTGGTCCTCTGTAGGAGACATGAACTAGTCTTTCACCTGAGGAAGGAATATATTTGCTCTTTGCCTTGAACTGGGACTTAGGAGGGAAGGGCAAAAATTTGCAAGGCTCTTGTTGTTTCTCTAATTAGCACTTAATTCTCACATCTACAATTAGACTATTTTTCTATTTTAATGAAAAAAATGAAGGAAATGGAGAAATAATTCTGGCTGAGACTTCGGTGATTCTAAGCTGTTATAGATATGTAGAAGTCACAAGCAATAGCTTTATAAGATGTCAAATACAGACAAGGGAAAGGATAATGAGCAGACATTTTTAAATTATTTTAATCCTTTAATAATAAAAATGTCAAATATTTATTGAGTGCTTATTTATGCTCTAGATTCTGTTTGCAGCCCTTTACATATGCTATCTCATTTAATGATCACAAAACTTTATGAGAAAAGTAATGTTTATTGTTGCCATGGTATGCACAAGTAAAACAAGGGTCAGGGGAGTTAATTAACTTGACCCAAATCCCAAACTAAAACTTAAATCCAGGTGCGCTGATGATTATGCTTTGAAGTTCTCCTTAGCCCTACAGGAGAGGATTAACTTTTAGCCACAGGGACAACTTCTGCCATCAAATTCAAATCCCAGACCAAACAGTAGCCTGAGCTCAATAGACCTGACCTCCTTCACTCCAACCGCTCAATCCTGATGTCTAAAGATTTTTCCATGCACTGTCCACACTAAAATCCCCTCCATTCTGTGACAGCATCCTCAGAGAAAGTACTACCCAGATCTCAGGTTGTTCCCCAACTCACCCAAAGCCTAGTGTAGCAGGTGAGAGTCATTTCTGATGCTGACAACCACAGCAGTACAGCCAGGAATTTAAAACCAGTCACACCCTAGTCCAGAATTCCCACTGGAGTGATCCTCTGGGGACAAAAGCATCAGTCTTCCTGGAGATGCCCCATTGCCAAAGTCTTTGTAGACTCAGGCTTCTGGGCACATTGGTCGTCTTTGCCTTGATCTCAGAGGACCTAGCTTTCCCTGATGCAAAACTGTGATGGCAACCATCCAAATACAGCAGAATCAACCTCAGTCCTATATGAATGGTGCCTCACTAGCCACATCAAAATATAAATATACTTTACTGCCTAATCTTTATAATCCCTCTAAACAAAAGAAGGAAGGAAAAAAGTAAAATAAAAGCTCACTTGTTTCCACAAGTCTTCTAGTTACTCTCTCACTCTTTTCTCTGCTTCACAGCAATGCCCTTCAACACTGGGGATCTGTAGTCCCTGGTTCCACTTACTTCCTATCCCCTCTTGCATTCACTTCACTAAGAGTTCTTTCCTACTCCACTGAAACTGTCTTTGCCTATGTCACCAATGCCTGCTTATTGCTAAACCCACTGAACATTCTTCATCTTACTCTCCTTATCAGCTGGATTCAATACAATGGAAAATTGCCTCAACGTTAAGTTACTTTCTTCTGTGTTTTTTCTTTGCTTTTTCTTTTTTTTGTGATACCATATTTTCTCCCTGCTTTAGTTCCCACTCCTCAATATCTTTTGATGACTTATCTCTCTCCTACATCACTAAGTGTTAGGGTGTCTCTTATTTGGTCTTTTGCCCAATAATTTAATTTCACTCTCTCACTGAGTGATAGTATCAAATCCCATTGTTTTAAATATCATTTATATATTGATTATCCCCAAAAGTATATATTATGGCCTGAATTCTGCCTTCATCTTCAGATCAACATCTTATTTGATAATTCTACTTGGGTATCAAATAGGAAATTCAAAATTAGCATGATGAGTACAATAAAACAAACACAAAATTTTTTTTCCTATCTCTTTATGGTTAACTTTAATAAATCACACTAACAGTACCACGATTCACTCAGTTGCTAAAGCCAAAATTCCAGGGGCTGGCCCGTTCCGCTTTGGCCTCCCAGGATTTCCCAGTTCAGATCCCCAGTGCGGACATGTCACTGCTTCACAAGCCATGCTGTGGTAGGCATCCCACATATAAAGTGGAAGAAGATGGGCACACATGTGAGCTCAGGGCCAGTCTTCCTCAGCAAAAAGAGGAGGATTGGCAGCAGATGTTGGCTCAGGGCTAATATTCCTCAAAAGTAAAACAAAAAACAAAATTCCAGACTTTTCTTTCAGCTTCCTTATATCCAATCCATTACCAAGGCCTATTGAGTCCAAACCAAAATATGTTCCACCTACTTCAAAAACCTTCATCTTCACTTCTACTACACTAGCAAAGTTACCTTGACTGCTCATCTAGACTGTAGCAATAGTCTCCTATTCATTTTTTTAATTTGTTATTTATTTTGTCATAGTATAATTTACAAATCATAAAATTTATCCATTTTAAGTGTACAATTCAAAGAGTTTTAGTAAATTTATACAATTGTGAAACTACTACCCCAAACCAGTTTTAAAACTTCCATCACATACAAGGATTCCCTGATGGTGGTTGGAGGTAAGCCCTGTGGCTGTCCCCTGCTCCAGAAAACTGCTGATATGCTTTCTAGTTTTATAGTGTACCTTTACTAGTAATTTCATATAAATGAAATTGTACAATATATTGTCTTTTTTGTCTGACGTCTTTCATTTACCATAACGGTTTGAGTTTTATCCATGTTGCTGAATGTATTTCTAGTCTGTTCCTTTTCCTTGCTGAGTATTATGTTATTGTACAGATAGAACACACTGATTTATCCATTCACTAGTTTATATATATTTGGATAGTTTGCAGCTTTTGACAATTATGCATAATGCCGCTACAAGCATTAGCGTATAGTCTTTGAACAGACATGTTTGGGAAAATATGCGGGAGGGGAACTACTGGGCAGTGTGATGGGTGTTTGTCTAACTGAAGAAAATGTCAAACTGTTTACCAACATAGCTGAACCATTCTCAGGCATAAAATCATAAACATTTTCATGGTGTTTTTTTAATAAGTCCAGTTTTTAAAATTTCTACAAAATCAAATTTATTTTATTATCTTAAGGATTGTGTGTTTAGTGTCATATCTAAGAAATCATTGCCTAATCTAAGTTCAAAAAGAGTTTCTTCTGTGTTTTTTCTATATTTTGTAGGGTTTTTAAATTTTTTATAAATAAAATCTCTTTTTTCCTTTTTTTTGGTGAGGAATATTGGCCCTAAACTGACACCTATTGCCAACCTTCCTCATTTTGCTTGAGGAAGATTGTCCCTGAACTAACATCTGTCCAATCTTCCTTCATTTTTCACGTGGGATGCCACCACAGCATGGCTTGATGAGTAGTATATAGGTCCTTGCCTGGGATATGAACCCATGAACCCTGGGCTGCCAAAGTGGAGAGTGCAAACTTAACCACTATGCCACCAGCCCAGCCCTTCATTTTATGTTTTATGATAAACATATCAGATGTTTATCATCATGTTTTATGATTTTGAGTTTTATGTTTTAAGACTATGGTTAATTTTGTGTTAATATTGTGTATCATGAGAATTGAAAATCAAAGTGACTTTATTATTGCATATTTTTATTCAATATTTTCCAGCATTATTTTTGGAAGACTCTCCTTCCTCCTTTTGGATTGTCTTGGTATCTTTGCTGAAAATAAATATGAGGGTTTATGTCTACATTGAACTATTTGTATTTCTTTATGCCATCACTGCATTGTCTTGATTATTGTAACTTTATAGGAAATTTTGAAATTAGAGATTATCCATCCTTCAATTTCATTATTTTTCAAAAGTTGTTTGAATATTCTTATTCCTCTGCATTCCTACATAAATTTTAGAAGCAGCTTGTCTCTGCTAAGTTTTTAACAGAGGTTGCATTAAATTTGTAGGTCAACTTGGGAAAAATGCCATCTTAACAATATTGTCTTCAAATCTATGAACATGGGTAAATCACTCCATATATTTAGATCTTATTTAATTTCTCTCAGCAATGTTTTGTATTATTGAATACATAGATCTTGCACTGCTTTCATTAATTTTTTCCTCCTATTTTATTTTTGTTGTTGTTAAGGGATTATTTTCTTCATTTCATTTTCAAATTGCTAGACCATTTCTAGAATATAGAAATTAATAGATTTTACTTACTCATCTTGTTTCCTATGGCCTTACTAAATTTGCTAAACTTGCTTGTTGCTTGTTAATTAAGTAGGTTTTTGTGTGTTCCTTAAGACTTTCTCCATATGCCATATCATCTCTGATTGAAAACACTTTTACTTCTTATTTGCCAAAGTTTTTCTTTTAACTTGTTTTTCTTGCATTATTACATTGACTAGGGCCTCAAGACCATTATTTTATAGAAGTACTGAGAGTAGGCATTCTAATATTGTTCCTCATCTTAGAAGAAAATCATTTCACTTTTCACCATAAAGTATAATGTTAATAAGTTTTACACAGTGCCCTTTTGTGGGTTGAAGAATTTCACTTCTATTCCTGACTTCTTGGGAGGTCTTTGTTTTGTTTTGCTTTTTAGTATGATTGGGTATTGAATTTTGAAATGGTTTTTCTATCTTTATTTATAAGATCATCATTTGGTTTGTTCACTTGCTTTTCTGTATTCTATTAATATTTTATGATACGTTATTTTTTATGTGAAACCAACTTCACATTACTGGGATAAACCTTACCTGTTTATGGTGTAAATTTCTTTTTGCTTGGTATATCATATGCATAAATTTACCCTTTGTCTTTGAAGGATAGTTTCATTGGATATAAAAGTCTTGTTTGATTGCTTTTTTGTTTAGAACTTTGAATGTGTCATCCCATTGATCTGAAGCTTTCAGTTTTCTTCTTGATGAAATGTCAGGAATTAATTCAATCTTTTTTATCCTGCACTTGGTGAGTCATTTTTCTTTCACTGTTATTAGTGTTGGCATTTTGGCAGTTTGATTATGATGTTTCTATGTGTTAACATCTTTGTATTTATTCTCATTTAGTTTTCTTGAACTTCTTGGATATGCAGACTAATGTTTCTTGTTTTTAAATTTCCAAAGCTTGTAACATTATATCTCCAAATATCAGTTCTTCTACTTTCCTCTCTCCTTCTGAATCTATCATTACATATATGTTTGTATCTTGATGTCCCACAAATATATGAAACTTTGTTCATTTTTCTTCAATATTTTTCTCTATATTATTTGGATTTGACACTTTATCATCTATGTTCAAGTCCACAGATTCTTCTTTATCCTATCTTATATCTGTTGTGAGGCCACGTATAATTTTTTTTTTACTTCAGTATATTTTAATTTTTGATTCCTAAATTTCCAGTTGGTTCTTTTTTATAATTTCTATTTCTTATGGAGTTACCTATTTGTTCAATCATTATCATCATATTTCCTTTAAATACTTGTGCATAGTTTTGTTTTCTGCTTTGAACACATTTACAATAGATTCTTTGAATCATTGATCTGCTAACATCAATACATGGGCCCTTTAAGAGTTGGAGTCTCTTGGTTGCTATTTTTCTTGATTATGGTAGATGCTTTCCTAATTCTTTGAAAGTCTCAGTATTTTTTTTCTTGAAAACTGACTAAACACCTTAGATTCTTAATTGTTTTTCAAAGGGTTGCTGTGTTTTTGTTGTTTTTCTTTTCTTGTTTATTTTTAGTAACTTGCCTGAATTTAAACTGTGAGATCTATATTCCCATAATAAATCTCTCCTGCTAAGTGCAGTCACTGATGTGTCTTCTTGGACTACTTTTATTTTTATTTCATGTTTTAGCCTGCCTTGCTAGGAGTTGCCCATGTGTCTGCACATCTTGGTAACACACCAATAAACCAGAGGCCAAAAACACTACTACTGATTGATGTGGGTTATTTGAGGAATATATTTAATATTCAACAAGATCTCAAATCTCCTTTTGCTTTCACTTTCCACCAGGATTTCTTGGGTTTCCCCCACATTTGTATAGTTTCTCAGAAAGTCAGGTATGCATGGAGAGCTTTTGTAGGCATTCTATGACTCTAATTTCCAGATTCTCCATATTAAATTTCTCACTGATGTCCTGCTTTCAAACCCAGACTACCAAAATTTTGTTTATTTCCTACAAAGGTTGCCTATTTTAGCTAACAGAATCTTATTTTTTTTTCTCCTCCATCTCAAGTTGAATCAGTTTCATTGGCAGCACAGCTGCTGATCTTTGAGCCAGCCTCAGCATGGTAAAACTACTTTTTTAAAATTTTAAATGAGTGGTGAGAGAATGGTGTTCTTACCTGAATCTGTAAAAGCTTTTCAAGAATAGATATTTATCAATCTTTTGTCTTACTTTGGTCAACTTCCAGAGTCTTAGAATATTTTGCTGTTCTTATATTTTTTAAGTAATTTATTCAATTCAGGTTTCTACTTTTTTTCTTTCCTTTTTTTTTTCCTTTTTGCAGAGAGTATTCACCAACCTCTTCATCTGAAGTAGGGAGAAGTCTCTCTTTTCCTAACAAATTTTTTCTACTTTAAGGTGTTTACATTATCAGGGAACAAAGAAATGAGAGAAATACTGGAAGAAAACTTTCTTTTTGATGAAAAACATGACATCATGTTTGATGCTAATGAAGTAGAGGGTAAAAACTTCATGATAAGAAGGAGTGGAAAGAAAGAAGAATTGCAGAAATAATGTTCCTGAGTAGACAATAGGGAAAGGATCTAATGCAAAAATGGAATGATTTGTTTTAGAAAGGAGCATGGATATTTCACTTAATTTATATAATGAAATAGAAAAATTAGCATATATTTGACAGTGTTAGTAGATGAGTAAATCTGTTCTGGGGCACTGGGTATTGTTTTTTCTGATTTTTCAATTTTTTAGAGAAGTAAGAAGCAAGGTCATCAACAAGGAATATGGATTTAGGTAAGATGTAAGATAGTAGGAGAAGAGTCACAAAGTGTGATTGTTTGGAAGCATTGAGGGGGTGCATGGGGTCTTTGGTAATAAATTTAAAGTGAGAATAGTCAAGATGGTTGTATGATTTCCCCTAGGTATATTGGGCTGTATAAACATACATGGAAAGAAGAGGGAATAGCTGTCATTTAATAGTAGCTAACAAAGAAATGTTAAATAAATAAGAAGTTTAATGATTTTCTCTAAAATAAAACAGCTGAAAAATCAAAACAGTGATTTCAAGAAAAGTCCATCAGACTTCACAGACTTTATGTTTTCTGTTAAACTTTGTCATTTTGGATATGGAGAGGCAGATCGTTGATAAAGTAGCACTCCAAATAACAGGAAATTCTGATTTTTAGAATAATCTGGAAGTCTTCCTGGAAGAGGTTATGCTAAAGGTGACATCAGTTTCTCTAGGATGAAGCAAGTCCTAATGTCTTCAGAGGAGTCCAAGCCACCAGTTAAGCACTCACAGGTTTGCATCAAACATATTGTGTGTCTATTTCTGTCTCTAACAGTATTTCAAAGATTGGGAGCACTTGCCCTCTCACAAGACTGGAAACTCCTTGAAGGCAAAGACTTTGTCTTTAAATATATATTGCATGCAGAATAATATATGTGTGCGTATATATATATATATATATATATATATATATACGCACACATATTCTATAGAGCATCATGTAAAACCGTAAATATACAGAAAATCATAGATTTCTAGACATGGTAACAAATTCTTGTTAAAAATATAAAGAAACACTTATCATAAAGTACTAGCTCTTACTGTTTATGGTTCAAGTTGTCTCCTGTAGGGTTGTAAAACATACTTGGAAAGAAATGGGCTTAGAAATTAAAAATAAATAAACTTCTGCCATACATTCTCTATTAAGCCTGATAAAAGAAGTATCATCATAAGAATTGTTTATATCTGGCTTTTGTTTTCTGCTGTTTATAATGTGAATATGCCTATAGATGGATTCCAAAGGGGTGTGAAGAGGTGGTGGATAGGGTCCATGGACAAATTTAAGGACTGATCACACAAAGGCACACACTGATGGAGTAACCAGCAGTTTCTATAATCTTAAGAATTACCTCATTGGTAAAAAAATATATATATTGTTATGGAAGGATGTATTAAAATGAATGAAAGAAATTATATTTGATATATTTGAATAATAACCCAGGAAAGCAAAGAAGTCCAACAAATTTAAAGAACTTTGTTCTGTGTGTCCCTGATAGAGATTTTAAACAATCCTTCTCTCTATCCAAAAAAAACAGTAGATCCCAGTCCTATTTCAGGGTAAATTATAACACTATGTCAGCATTGACACTGAGAATGGCTTTGGAATCAGAAGACTCGGGCCAAAATTGAGCTGGCAGCCCAAAACTTTTTTAGTGATTTAACATGAGGCAAATCACTACACATACATAGTAAAATGTGTGCTATGTGCACATGTGTGTGTGTCTGGGAGAAGAAGCAGATCCTTCCTGTTTCCAACTAGGCTGAGAGAATGCAAAGAAAATCACAATGAAGGAAAATTTCAGGTAAGTGTTGGCAAAAGAAAGGACAGTCTGACAGGCAAAGGAAGGGTTTGGCATTTTTAGGGAAATCAGGATGGAATGGCCCAGGTGGGGTGACATAACATGCCTCAACGGATTTCTCCAGAGGAGTTGTGAAATGTAGAATCATGTTGGCTCCAGACACCACTAAAGGTTTGAGAAGTCTTCATAAGTGCTCTGTTTGCTAGCCTCAGAGAAGCAAAGAAGCCAAATTAATTCTGAACTGGAGCATAGAAATGGATACAGGTAATAAATTAATCTTAAGGTTTTTTTACCTGCCCTCCACATAGCAAACTCTATGTAGGACTATTTATGTACATTATTTCATTAAATCCTCATAGAAATTCTAGTGAGGGAAATGATGGGGACAGATGAGAAGAGTCTATAGGGTGTCATAGGGCAGTGGAAAGTAAAGAAAAGATGGAAAAAACTAAAACATAGATGTTGTGATTAGGTATAAAAGGAGACATATACTGGGGGAGGATCAAGCGCATGGAGAAGAATGAAATAAGACTTGAATGGAAGAGTAAACGAGAGTTGAATTGGGAGCTAGAGGAGAGAGGGGGCTTAAAATTTAAGGAGAATGGAAAAGAAAAGAAAAATGGAGTATAGAGCTAGGAATGGAAGGAAAAAAGGAGAGGATGGAGTAAAACATATTTGGATAAAGAAAGACTAAGTCAAAGCAATAAGAAAGGAAGGAGAAAATAAGAATCAACTATTTCCAGAGAACAACCGTGCTTCAGCAGGCTCTGGGAACTTCATCAGAGAATATCAAAGATTTTTCAAGTCTTTCCAAGAAAAACATCCAGTAGGGATGAACTAACTGCTTTTTCCCAAGTGAAAGCCAGCAGAATTGTTGGAGATGAGGGATCAGCAGACCCAAACAAATGAAGGTCTCTCACTCAACACGTAAAGTGTAAAAAAGGCCCGTCCTCAAAGCGCTCCAGAGGGTTAGACAGGCACCGCAAAGTGCTTTGTTTGGATCTGAGCATTGTGATTTATTTGGAGAGAGACCTGGGTTCTGTTTGCAAGGACACAGCACAACGTTAGTAAGTGAACTATACTATCTTTCAAGGATTCCCCCACGTCTAAAAGATCAGAATCTGCAAAATAACTTCTTTGTAGTGTGGTCTCCCAAACAGCCAATCCTCATCTCCCAGGAGAGAAGCAGGAGACAGAATAAACAGGGAAGCCCATGTCTCTTGTGCACCTGACCACATACCCCCACCATTCCTGCCCCACCTACACTCAGAGTTCCAAGAACAGCTCTTGAGACCTTCCTTTCCCCCTCCTCACAACAGGTCCCTAGGTTAGAACGAAGACTCCTCATTTAAGTTTTTCTGTCTGTCCTTCTCAGAAAGAGAAATTTTCTCTTGGTTAATGACTTTCAACCCACGCAAAAGATCAGGGAGAATCTGAGGATTTGCAAGACTTCTGGAAAGAAGAATGAGGTTTAATCATCCATATTAATTTGTTCATAATTTCATTCCTTCATTCATCACAAATGGAAAAGCTAATATATGCTTAGCATGTGGTCTATTACGTGATTACCAAGATAAATATTCCTTTCCATCAGAGAGTTTAGTTCTAGTAGGAAAGATAGACATTAAATAAATATTTGTGCAATGTTTAATTAACTGTACTCACCTATAAGAAAGAAAAGCCCAGAATGTGAAAACAGCATACTAACGAGTCAAACTATTACAGACATTTGAAAAAGGCTTATTTGGGGAGGATAGATTCAGCAAAGAGGAATTTTACAGGCATTGGAGAAATGCATAAAGAACAGGGAAGAACACATGTGGAAATCCTATATCAGGAAGTATCTTAGTGAGATCCAGGAACTTAAACACTGCAAATTTGGCTGTATTGAAGAGACCGAGTGGAAGTGTAAATGGTGTGAGTTGGTGCTAGAGAGGTAAATAGGACTGAACCATGCCCTATCTTGAAGGCTAAGATAAGGATTTGGGACTCTGTTTTAAGTACAACAGAATCCCTTAAAGGAATGTTTGTTTGCTTGTGATGAATAAATCATATTCCAAATTTAAAAGCTTATTCTGACTGCAGAATGAAGAATTATTGGAAGAGGGCACTAGTGGCTTGAGGAAGTTAGGAAACCTCAAAGAAATGGGCTATACTATTTATTGGCTATACAAAAGGAAGAAAGAGGATAATTTCATATGCTTTGGAGGCATGTTTTAAAATTGATTAATTACTGGTTTAATGAAAGAAGAGATTTCAAGAATGGCCCCAAGGTGTTTAGGCAACTCTCAAATGAAAATCCTATGAGTGGCTACTCTCATATCTTATGTGTGGTTGTTCCTGTACCAATAACCTTTATTCTCTGTCCTTCACTACTTTGAAATGAGGTTATGGAAAATTATAAATTGTTAAAATTTGTGAAGAGTAAATATTAATTTGAACAGTTTTATCCACTAGTGTAATGTAAGCCATTACAAATTACAGTCAAATAGATATCTAGGCATGTGAAAGAATATATACACGCATGTATATGTGTGTGTATGAGAATATACATATATAGCCACACACATATATTCACACACACACGTAACTTTGTATGGTGACATGGAGTGGAAATGTGTGCGTAGCTACGTGTGTGGTAATGGTACTGTGAGCTTAGTGTTTTTTGATTATTTAGCAAAATGGTTTATTCTATTAAGTCTTTGGGTGTTGCTGCTTCTTTTCTACTAAACCTTGAGAGATGTTAAAGAAGGAGAGATCCAAGTTTTCTATTGTCTAAACAACAGGTTTTACATCTTATGTCCATTGTTCAGATGAGCAAATTAAATTCAGGGGAAAGGAGGTCATCCCAAGTGATTGTCTAGGAAGCAAAAAGACAAAGTGATACAAAAACTTCTTAGGTGCTGTTTTTAACATAATTCTCCCCTCTGCTCTTCCACTTATCTATTCATAAAGCCATTTACTTGTCTTATATGAAAATGTATTTTCAATTTAGGAGCTGTGAGCTAAGTGGGAGAGTCCAGCCTTACCCAATCGTGAGAACACCATGCTGAACTCTAATGCATCACATGCCAACCAGAATAGTTTCATTTTGACAGGTAACCTGGGGATGCCAGATAAAAATCCATGGATGGCCTTTCCCCTGGGGTTTCTCTACACACTGACTCTCCTGGGAAATGGTACCATCTTAGCTGTCATCAAGCTAGATCAAAGTCTCCGTGAGCCTATGTACTACTTCCTCTCTATCTTGACTCTGACAGATGTTACTCTCTCCATGTTCTCATTGCCCTCCATGCTCAGCATTTTCTGGTTTAATACCCTTGAGATTCCCTTTGATGCATGTATCACACAGATGTTCTTCATCCATGGATTTGAAGGGGTAGAATCAAGAGTATTGGTGTCCATGGCCTTCAACACATTTGTGGCCATACAAGACCTACTATGCTATGCTTCCATCCTCACTCATGGCACCATTGGCAAGATTGGAATAGCTTTCCTCACTGGGGAAGTCTGTTTGGCCTTCCCTGTGCCCTTCCTTATAAAGCAGCTATCCTTCTGCCATTCCAATGTCTTGTCTCATTCATACTGTCTCCACCAAGGTGCAATGAGACTAGCCTGTGCCAGTATCAGCATCAACAACCTCTATGGCTTCATCACGTCATCTTCACATTGCGGCTGGAAGCCCTTATAATTCTCTTTTATGTGCTCATCCTGAAGGCTGTGCTGGGCATTGCTTCCAGAGCTGAAAGACTCAAAGCCCTCAACATCTGCCTCTCTCACATCTGCTCTGTGCTCCTTTTCTATGTTCCTCTCATTGGCATCACCATGATCCACAGATTTGGGAAGCATTTATCACCAGCAATGCACATGCTTCTGGCAAATATCTATTTGTTTCTTACCCCTGTAGTAAACCCATTGTTTATAGCATGAAGACAAAGCAGATATGAAGGCAGATCATCCAGGTCTTTCAGAGAAGAAAGAACAGGGCCTAGGGAAATGGAATCAAATGTAAGATACAGAATAAGTAACATTTTCAACAGCTGCAATGCAGTCAAATTATATACATCTAGTAAAATGCAAAGGTGGGCAAGGCTTGTGGGTGAAGATGCAACACAGGTCTTTCTTGTTCATATAGACTCCATTTTGGAATGTATATATTTTGATATCTGGTGTCACATTTAAAATCTAATTTCATTAACATAATGTTTCTTCTTTGAAACTGGAGATGAACACCAATGATGACATAAATTATCTTTTTATCCAGATAATGCTTGAGTGTTTATTCATATGCTGTTAAGTAATATTCTTTCTTTAATTGTCAATTAAATAATAATTACATCAAGAAGGATTCTAGAAGCACTGCAGCACTGCTGAAGGTTTGGGTCTCTGAGATATTATTTGTTTCTTAAAACAGAGCAAAGAAAACTACAAAATCAAATAGCATTTATCTTTGTGTTTCACTGTTACTGGGTGAAGAATGCCTATAATAAAATTAAAAGATGCATCTGTGGTTACTTAATTTATATCTCTTTTTAAGGGATACCACTTCTTTACACGTATAATAGTTTTAGTTTCCTGCCACATAGTAGACTAATAGGTGTTCTGTCTTCGCTCTTTTGACACAGCATGGGTGAAGACTATTTTGTTGTATATTAGTGGAGTCAACAAAACTTCCCAAGAAAAACTACTGCTGGGCTTTGTATGAGGACAAGTGAAAACTTTCAGCACTGGGAAAAGATTTAAGAAAGCAGTGAATATGTATGGGGATGAGTATGTCAAATGCAATGTGCCTTTGCATTGATACTAATACCTGCTTTAAGTATTTTGCTAATTAGTACACAATCAAGTTGCTAGGGGAATTATTTATTCATTCAATCAATATGTGTTTAACATTAAGGAAATGCCAGTCATGATGCTAGACCCTGTAGATACAGAGAAAAATGCACCAATTTTCTGCTCAATGCCTGGCATATTTCTCTGCAAGGAAAGATGTATACGATTACAAGTCAAGTACGTATTATATTGTAATATCACACAATTTGTTAATATTAATAGCTATCTATGTTTATATGTCTCAATTAATATTCTCTCAAGAATCTTTGAGATTAGATGTTATCAACATTTTGCAGATGTAGGAAATGAGATTTAGAGCACCTAAGTAACTTGCCGAAAGTCATACAGTTTCTAAGTGGCAGAAATGGATTCAAATTTAGATCTGTTGGCCTGTGAATTGAGACTTGACTCGTGCCTCAGTCGTTTCTAACCTTGCAAGCAAATTCCAGGGAGAGAGAAGGAACCAGTGATGCATGGGAGATAGGCTAGGAATCAATATTGTTGAAACCTTCAGTAAGAGGTTCAGCTCGCCAAGATGAAAGTAGACAGAGAGGCAGATTAAGACTAAATTTGCAAGACTGATACATTTTCAGTGGAAATTACTTGAAAATTGTTGGTTTGTGCAAAATGCAAATATCAGCTACGGCCTCAATACTGATGCTTTCTAAATGGAAAACATGAATCCCAAACAGGACACATTATAATCAATTGGCCCACAAGGAGAAAATAATCAAACTTTTATTTGTATTGAAGTTTATTTCATTCTCAAAAATGTTTATTTTTCTTAATGTGTTACCACATACATATGAGTAGAGTAGTGTCTGTAAACAATTTCTGAATGAATGAATATAAAATATAAATATATTAGGGAGTGTCCTTTTTTTATTTTTTCCTTGTGCAGATGCATAACTAAAAACTTTAAAACCACCACTCTAGACTATGGATAAAAGACAACCACCATGGAATATATTTACAATATTCATGTACGATGATAACAGACTTGTCTCCATTGCTGGTGAAGGCTGTGTTTTCCATGACTCAGATCTCTTTCTAATTAACAAATGAAATATTTTTCCATTATCTTCCTTCAGCTTGATTTATTTGGACAAATTACAAATATTTTCAGTCGCTTTTTAATCTGCTAGTTGATTTCATGGCACCCTACCACATCTCCTACTTGTTCCTTCTCTGTTTTCTCACCTGCCTTCACTTCGTCCTCTCACACATGATGTGGATATTTCTCAAAGATTCCCCATTGTCACTCTGTTACCTTAGTAAATTTCTTCCCCCAAGATGCCATTCACGCTAATGGCTTTAAAGTATATCCCATACAGATCTCCCTCTCATTCTTGTCTCTCTCAAGACCTAATTCTTCATTTTTAGTTGCCTTTGCATAATCTCTATGCGGAGTTTTTTATATACCTCAGTTACCACACAATCCATATTTAACTCTTGATTTTCCCCACAGTAATCACTTTGTATGTCTTTGTTTAAAGGCATAAACATTCTCCACTCACACAGCATTCAAAAACCTGACACATATCTAGAAACTAAGTCCTTGATTCTTCCCTGGATTTGCCTCTGTCATACATGTCCATGGTGATCACTCAATAGTTTGGTCCTCTTGAAAATGTAAGATACATTTTTGTATCAGAATTATGGAGGTGATATAGAATGAGGAGAGAACCTTGCTGAGGGGGAAGAAAACAGCACAGGAGACAATATTTGATGTCAAACTACAGGTTTAACTGCATCTTAAAACAGGATGTCTTAGGAATATTTATCTTGCATACATGACTAAGTTTATTACTTACTAATAAAGGATCTATCAGATGCAGCATACCTGTTCAAAAATGTTTGGAAAGAATAGATTTATATATCCTAGATGTGGGAATGTTTACATGAACACCTAAGCTTCTGGGTTCATATCATGGTTTATTTCATAGAGCTGTAAATTTGTCATAGCCATAAACTTCCATGTGTTCATCAGCCATCCCACTTAACATTTAGGGCACAATTTAAATCTAACTTCAGACATGAACCGTTAAACAGGAATAACATGCTATACATTTGAAAATCAAATGATGACCAAATTAATCTGTGGCTACTGACCAAACATACAAAACCACAAGGTTGTATCTACACACATACACACACTCACAAAACATGTTGCACATAGACATGTTGACAGAAACATGGACATTTACTCTTATGTTTCTCTGTCATGCAAGTGCTCTGAACACAATTTGTTTAATTTGCAGTTTGGGGACAAAATTTGTCTTCCTCATACACTTACACTTAGCACAGCTGCATCTGGCTGGGAAACAGGAAATGAACAGGGGAGGTGGGTTTGATGAGAGAACTGTGGGGAGAGAGAAGATAGAAAAAAGAAAACTATTAGCAGCTGCCGTGGGAAGAAAACTATAAACACAGAAAAAAATGCTCAAAGAGACTATTATGAAGTATTGTTAGGTATTTTGCTATGTAAAACCCCTCCATCACGCTTTTAAAGAAAGAGTAATGTACTACAGTAAACACCTAAATTATTCTTCAGTAATGTGAGCTAGGGATCTAGCTCACTGAATGCATAGCACTGTGGAGACTGGGCAAAAGACATCCCTCATATGTAAAGATAATAAAACATAGCCTTTCACCCAGATCTTTTCTCTTCAAGATTTCCTTTTCTCACTTTAAAAACATTAACATTTCAAAACAATCTTAAAATAAAACAGATAAGCAAATCCTCTTTATTCATTACCTATCTCCTTCATCCTCAAGCTTCTTTTAACATCTGGACTTTTAGCATCAACTTTACCACCTCTCAAACACTCTGCACTCAGAACAGTACTGAACATATTTGTTACTTAATGTATGTTTGTTGACTCATTAGCTTTCTATTTTTATTAGCTGGTATCAGGTTTCTACCCTCATCAAAACATTAACCATTCTCTGACTAACATACCCCAAGACATCAATTTGTGTATAATTTTGAGGGGCCCTTATGTTCTGTCTGCCCCTGTTAAGTTCCCTCTCTTCCTTAACTGTTCTTCTCTTTTTGGCACTGAAATGTCACCAATCCAAATTCTCTTCTTACCTTCATCCTCCTACTTAGTTCTTCTTTCTATTTTTAATCCCATAAACGTCAATATTTTTAAGGTTCTCTCCACACATTTCTTTTAATTCTGTTGCTGTTCTCCTTATCCACTTTCACTGGTTAAATGGTCATCCATATTTCATTGACTCTCAGATCATTATACCCAGTCTAGATTCCTCTCTTAAGATTCAAGTCAATGAGTTCAACTGCCTTTGAACCTCTCATGAACTCCTCAAATTTAGTTTATCTAACATTGAACTCAACATCTTCCACAAAACCAACATGTCCATGAGCAATTCTTCAGATGATTGTACCCCTCAGAAGTCAGGCCACGTTCAGCATTTGAACTGCCCCAGCTGAAGCCTCATGGAGCAGAGATGAGCTGTTTCCTATCCAAATTGTAGATTAGTAAGCAAAATAAATGAGTGTTGTTCTTTTAAGCCAATAACTTTGGGGTGACTTGTTATGCAGTAATAGATAACTGAAGCAGATGTGGCAACCAGAAGTGGGGTGCTGCTCTGGAGGAGAAAATGAATGAAAGATAGGAGGGCATCAATGAGATTGTTAGATTGTTATAAAAGGCTTTAAGGGTCTGGGGAAGAGTGTTGGTGAGACTGAAGTCATTTTAGGACAGTGTTAACAGAAGTCTAAAGGACCTCAAGGAGGCTGGCAGTGACAGTTTAAAGAAAAAGAAGAAAAGTGTTCATGAAATTTGGAGAAAAGGAGACTCTTGTTATGCTGTGGTGGAAAATTTGGTAACATTATCACCTGCAATTATGTGGAAAATAGGAAATGCATCTAACAGAATAGATGATTTGACTGAGAAGATGTTGAAGATATTTTCTGACTTCTTCTAGTTGCCTATAGTAAAATGTGAAAGGAAAAAGAGGATCTAAAAAAACAAAAAAAAATTTAATTTTTAAGAAAATTTAGAGGAAATATAAATGAGCCAGAATTTAGTAGATTTGACAGCACAACTATCTGTTTTTTCAGCCCTCCAGTTAGTAAACTATACTCAAATTTAAAAAACGGCTTCCAGGCAAAGATCAATTCTGGGATGGGACTTAAAGACCCTTTAGCTAACTGTTAGAGAGAATAAGAGGGCACCTAATTGAACTTTTTAAGGCAGATAAAACCCCTCTATGTATCTTAAAGTTATGTGTTACAAATGTCCACTGTTAAACAGCAGGACCTCTAAGGATTTTAACGACATTGTCCCAAAGCAGTTTTACTGGGAGTTCAAGGCAGAGAAAGACTGATTTCAAAAAGCATTGTGATTGTGGCTTTTGGCTAGTGGAAAGGATTACAACATTATTCAAAGAAACACGTAAAGTTATTAAAGGATTTTTTCAGATTATACTGAAGGAGGCGGAGACATTAAAAAACAAAAAGAGGACTTTGGAACATCAAATGTCTTTGGGGAAGAGGCAGGCACAGACAACTTTTTACAAATAGGAAAGTTGATGTACAGGGTGGAAACAAGAACCTGGATGGCAGAGCCAAAATCACTGGAGAATTAGTCTCGAGGAACTAGCAACATGTACTCTGCTGGATTTCAGAGTTGCTATGGGCTCATAACGCTTTGCCTTGTTTGAAGAAGAGTATCCACAGCAAATGTTTTGTGATCCTGCCGTTGTGTTGATCACGTGTGCAGCTCGTAATTTTGCTATCAAATACATAGGTGTTCACTTTAAGAATCCTACTTGAGGAGTTATAGCTGAGGAAGCACACCTGAGGAAACTCATCACACCTGCGCCTGATATAGATGTACTCCTTGGCCTGGAGCCCAAGTCTGATGCTGAAATGGTGTGAAAACTTTTTTGGGGTCTCGAGAAGGGGTGAATGTATTTTGCATTTGGGAAAATGTGTATCATTTTTGACTAGAAGGCAGATGGTGCTGATGTAAAACATGGCCACTAAAGTTTTGGACATGCCTCCTACTGAAAGATGAAGTCTATGTGTGCTCCTCTTGAATCTGGGTTCTCTAACTGCTTGACCTGCAGAAGATGGCAGAAGTGATATCATGCAAGTTTCTAGACTTCAACCCTAAGAAACTAGAAGCTTCTAAGTTCTGTCCCTAGAGATGCTTGCTCTTGGACCTGAGCCACCATCCATCTCATGGTAGCAAAACTCACTAGCTTGAGAATCACGTGAGGATTTGCATTATGTCAATCAGTCCTATTGTTATTTTTGTTGTTACTGTCCAAGAACAGAAGAAATGATGCAACTTTATTGTCATTTTCACATATAGGTCTTCCCTCAGTTCCTAAAACTGCAACTGTTAAGAAAAGATAATAAGGATTATATCTAGTTTCAAATTTTAAGCAACTAGCTTTTCTGCTAAGCTGTTCGTTCTCAAAATTAACTAGACAGCTGTATATACCCCAAGCTTAGTAATAAGGTTCACACTCTCTCAGGGTTACTCTCAATCTAGGCAAAAAAAACCTCTGACACTGATGAGGGTAGATACAGGTAAGTGTAACCCCACTTACATTTTAGAAGAACAAGTTTGCCCCCTTGCCTCAGCCCAGGAATCACCCCTGGTGTGGAATGAACCAAGAATGATTGGTGCTTATATGCCGCTATATGTACTTACATGTGTGTGTGTGTATATACATACATATATGTGGATGGAGTTATGTGGATTTAAGAATGTGTACCTCTATGAGGTTTCAACTGTGTTTAAAATCATCTTGGTTTTATACCAGTTGTATAAGTAAAAGTGTCAATATTTGAGCAATAAAGTACATGTGTACATGTGTTTAGAGATATGTCACTCTATTTCCATTGATGTGTAGAGGTGTGGGTGTGTGCATGTCTGTGTGGGTACACGTCTATTTGTATATGGTTATGTGAAAATACACACACGCTTGAAAGTGGATTCACATTCTTGTTCATATCTCTATGTGTGCATTTTTTAAATGCCCACTGATGTATGGTACTTATGTATGAAATTATGGAGATAATAAATGCAATGACATCATGTCCCAAAGCCTGTTGCAATACATTTGGAACCATTTGCTATGATGGATTGAATGTAGTTTTTTCTACCTCTAAGTAATGATTACTTAAGAGCTGTTTTCTAAAATTATGCCTCTTTTTAATAGGACAGTGGACACTGCTTTTTGAAAAGCATAGTGTTGTTGCAGCAGTTACTGTATAGAGTCTAAGCATGAGTTCAAATAGAAAGAATTAGGAGATGAACTTGAAGCGTGCCTTTCAGTACACAAAATCCCACCTTTATTTCTTCATCTTTATCGTCAGCCACTATACTAGTTTCCTATTGCTGTTGTAACAAATTACCACAAACTTAGTGGCCTAAAACAACACAAAAAATTATCTTACCTTTCTGGAAGTCAGAAGTTTAAAATGGGTTTCACCGGGCTAAAATCAAGGTGTTTATAGGGCTGTGTTTTTGAAGGCTCTAGAGAAAAGTCATTTTCTTACTTTTCCAGTTTCTAGAGGTCAGCCTCATTCTTTGACTTGTGGCTTCTTTCAAAGCTAACAACAGCAAGTAAAGTTATCCTTACATTATGCCACTCTTATACTGATGCTCTGCCTCCCTCTTCCACATTTAAAGGACCCTTGTGATTACACTGTGGCCACCAGAGTAATCCAGGATAACCACCTTATCTTAAAGTCATTTTATTAGCAAACAATTCCATCTGCAACCTTAAATCTCCATTGCCATGTAACATAACATATTCCCAGGTTCCAGGGATTAGGTCGTGGAAATTTGGGGGAAGCCATTATTCTGTCTACCACAGTCCTTGACTTCAAGAGAAGAATGTGTGCATCAGGAAGCTAGGGTAGTAGCCAGGTTGAAAGACTTCAGATGATGTTGGAGCTACTCCCTGATGTTTTCCAATATTTCAAAGAGCAAAACTCAAGTTGTTGAATATTGTAAATAAGAGTCATAGTCTATCTAGATTCCTGAGATGGGTATACAGAAAGAAATTGGAATTACATCATGGCCCAATGAATGAAGCCTCCAGACTGATTATAGGATCTAGTCATGGCACTAAAAGGATTAAGTTCACACATCAGCAAACTACCAAAGGCATACTGACCTTGGGCCATCCTTACCTGGGAAAGCAGATGGCATGTCTTACTTTCCAGGTGACATTATAGGCACCTAGAAAGAATTCCTGCTGTTTAGTTAACAGTCTCCACCATTAGACCATCTTTTTTATTTGAAATCTTGGACTTCGTGAGTTTCATCATCATTATTATGTAGTTGTGTGCCTAATTCAAACACACATACAATAGATCTTTTTAAATTAACTATTAAAAAAATAACAAGAAGAGTGATAGACCAAGAAGTCCATAATTCATCTGTTTCCAGTGTCTCAGAGCCCAGTTTTATTAATGGATGTGAGATTTCTGCTAGTCTGTGCCTGAAAATATCTTTATAAGAAATTGGACTGCCTCTTCCTCCTTTCTCCGAAAATATTCCCTTCTATGTATGGTAAAAAATCAATCTTGGTATCCCAGATTACTTGGGAATGACATCAGCATCATGGTGGAGTGAGCTTTCCCAGTAATCTCTCTTCTCCACCCTACAATGAAAAAGATATTCATACTCCAGCAGAGGACATCCAAACACAACACAAAAAATGTTGGAGAGACCCATGCAGCCATGCGATGGAGGGCAGGGAGGCTGGAGCCCCATTTGGAGGAGGTGGAACACGATAAAATAAAATGTTGCTCCCTTGCCTAAAGACTGCAATCTGGGACCATGGGCAGCCTCCAAGAGGGAAGGAACAGGGAAGGGGACATTTGCTCACTGGAATAACAAGGATCCTGGAGGACACTTGCAGCCTAGAGGGAAGTCCTCTACTGGCACGAAAGCTTTAACAGGGGTGACCTTATAAAGCCAATACCCTAGGAGAGCAGAGAGCAAGAGCAGAGGGAGAAAAGCCCAAGAGTACACAGGAGAAAGTGCCCCTCCTCCCACCCACTCAGTGCCAGCTCCAGTACCTGGGATCCCCACTGAAGGCAGAGGGCTCAGAATACATGGCTCCTGAACCCCACTGAGTGGCAATAGGCACTAACTGCAACCAAATAACATCAGGAAGTGAAAAAACAGAGCCACGCACTCTAGCAATATCAAACATTATATTAGATCTCCAGACCAGAGAGAAAATGACACGGACCCAGAAATCAGTCCTGAGGACACAGAAATATGTAATCCAAATGACAAAGAATTCAAAATAGCTATCATCAAAAAACTATATGAATTAAAAGAGAATGTAGAGAAACAATTCAACAAGTTCAGGAGCTACTTCACAAAAGAGATTGAAACTACAAAGAAGAATCAATCAGAAATATTAGAGATGAAAGACACAATGGAAGAAATAAAGCAAAATATGGATGGCCTGAACACTTGGGCAGACTTCACAGAGAAGCGTATCAGCATAATCAAAGATAGACATGTTGAAATGCTCCAGATAGAGGAGGAGAGAGATGTAAGACTAAAAAGAAATGAAGACAGTCTCAGAAATATTATTTCTCATATTATTTCTCATATCATATCATATTATGACTCAATTAGGAAATGCAACATAAGAAGTATAGGTATTCGAGAAGGAGAAGAGAAGGAGAATGGAGCAGAAAGCCTGATCAAAGGAATAATAGCATAGAACTTCCCAATCTTAGGGAAGGAAATGGAAATCCATGTGGAAGAGCCTATCAGAGGTCCTAAATATGTCAATGTAAAAAGAACTACTGCAAGGCAAATAGTAGTGAAACTGACAAAACTGAATGACAAAGAAAGAATACTAAGGCCAGCAAGGCAGAAGAAAATAACCTACAAAGGAACCCTATCAGGCTTTCAGCAGATTTCTCTGCAGAAACCTTACATGCTAGGAGAGACTGGAATGACATATTCAAGTCTTTGAAGAATAAAAACATTCAGCCAAGAATACGCTATCCAGTGAAAATATCCTTCAGATCTGATGGAGAAATAAAACTTTCCCAGACAAACATACGCTAAGGGAGTTCAAAGTCATGAGACCGCTCCCCCACAAGAAATCCTCAAGAAGGCCCTCAAACCTGAAAAAAAAGAGGCAGAAAGTGTTACAAAGCATGGAGTAAGACAGTAAATAGGTAGACAGAATCAGAGCAAGATAGGAAACACTGGAGTATAGCATTAAAGACAAAGGGAAGGAAAACAACAAAAACAGATATAGTCTCGTCATTTTAACCACAAACTCCCAAAAGAAGATTGAATAAGATATGAGATAAATCACTTATTAGGGGAAGAGGAAAGGGACTGAATTGGTTTAGTCTAAGGAAATAAGAAGCCATCAGAAAATTGACTGTCTTATACAAGAGATTTTTAATACAAACCTCATGCTAACCACTAAACAAAAAAGCAGAACAGAGACACAAATAATAAATAAGAAGAAAACAAAGAAACACAACATCAAAAACTACATAACTCGATTGGTAAACCAATATACACAGGACGGAGAAAAGAAATGCAAGAAAACTGGAAAATGAGGGATAAAAAGGCAACATTAAGCCCTCGTATATCAATAATCACCATAAATGTAAATGGCTTGAATTCTCCAATAAAAAGACACAGAGTGGCGAGATGGATTAAAGAACAAGACCCAACAATATGCTGTCTCCAGGAGACACATCTGAGCTCCAATGAAAATCACCGGCTCAGAGTGAAGGGATGGAAGATGATACTCCAAGCTAATGGCAAAAAAGAGAGAAAGGTGTCACAATACTTATATCAGACAAAGTAGACTTCAAGATAAGACAGGTAAAGAGAGACATAAAGGGGCAGTGTAAAATGATCAAAGGGACACTCCATCAAGAAGAAATAACATTTATAAATATTTATGCACCCAACACAGGAGCATCAAAGTACATAAAGCAACTATTAACAAACCCGAAAGAAGGTATTAATAATAACACAATAATAATAGGGGGTGTCTCCACACCCATCGATGGATAGATCATCCAGACAGAAAATTAACAAAGAAACAGTGGAATTAAATGAAAAGCTAGACCAATTGGACTTAATAAACATATATATAAAACTCCATCCAAAAACAGCAGAATAAACATTCTTCTCAAGTGTGCATGGAACATTGTCAAGGATAGACCATATGTTGGGAAACAAGGGAAGCCTCAATAAAATTAAGAAGATTGAAATAATAACAAACATCTTTTCTGATCACAATGCTATAAAGCTAGAAATTAATTACAAGAAAAGAGCTGAGAAAGGGACAAAGATGTGGAGACTAAATAACATGCTGTTGAACAAGCAATGGATCATTGAAGAAATTAAAGGAGAAATCAAAAAATATCTGGAGACAAATGAAAATGAAAACATACCATACCGTCTCATACAGGATATAGCAAAAGCTGTATTAAGAGGGAAATTCATTGCAATACAGGCTCACCTTCACAAACAAGAAAAATCTCAAATAAGCAATCTCAAACTACACCTGATTGAATTAGAAAAAGAAGAACAAACAAAGCCCAAAGTCAGCAGAAGGAGAAAAATAATAAAAATCAAAGCAGAAATAATAAAAATCAAACCAGAAATAAATGCTATTGAAACAAAAAAGGCAGTAGAAAGGATCAGTGAAACAAACAGCAGTTTCTTTGAGAAGATAAAATTTACAAACCTGTAGCCAGAGTTACAATGAAAAAAAAGAGAGAAACCTCAGATAAATAAAATTAGAAATGAAAGAGGAGAAATAACAATGGATATCACAGAAATACAATGGATTATTAGAGAATACTATGAAAAATTATATGCCCATAAAATGGACAATCTAGAGGAAATGGGTAACTTCTTAGACTCTTACCACCTCCCAAAGCTGAATCAAGAAGAAACAGATAACCTAAATAGACCAATCACAAGTAAAGAGATTGAAATAATAATCAAAAGCATCCCAGAGAATAAATGCCCAGGACCAGGTGGTTTCCCTGGGGAATTCTACCAAACTTTCAGAGAGGATTTAATACCTATCCTTCTCAAGCTATTCCAAAACATTAGGGAAGATGAAAGACTTCATAACACATTCTACGAGGACAACATCACTCTGATACCAAAGCCTGACAAGGACAACACAAAAAAGGAGAACTACAGGCCAATATCGCTGATGAATATAGATGCAAAAAATCTTCAACAAAATATTGGCAACCTGAATACAGCAATACATCAAAAAGACAATACATCATGGTCAAGTGGGATTCATACCAGGGACACAGGGATGGTTGAACATCTGTAAATCAATCAATGTGACACACCACATTAACAAAGTGAGGAATAAAAACCACATGATCATCTCAACAGATGCAGAGAAGGCATTTGACAAGATCCAACAGCCATTTATGATAAAAACTCTGAACAAAATGGGCATAGAAGGAAACTACCTCAACAAAATAAAGGTCATATATGACAAACCCACAGCCAACATCATACTCAATGGGCAAAACCTGAACGCCATCCCCCTGAAAACAGGAATGAGACAAGGATGCCCTCTATCACCACTCTTATTCAACATAGTACTGGAGGTCCTGGCCAGAGCAATCAGGCTTGCCTTGTTTCCCAGCATATGGTCTATCCTTGAGAATGTTCCGTGTGCACTTGAGAAGAATGTGTATTCAGCTGTTTTAGGGTAAAGTGATCTATATATGTCTATTAAGTCCAATTGTTTTAGTTTTTCATTTAGCTCCACTATTTCCTTGTTGATTTTCTGCCTGGATGATCTGTCAATTGATGTGAGTGGGGTGTTGAGGTCCCCTATTATGATTGTGTTGTTTTTAACATCTTCCTTTAGGTCTGTTAATAGTTGCTTTATGAATCTTGGTGCTCCTGTGTTGGGTGCATAGATATTTATAAGTGTTATTTCTTCTTGATGAAGTGTCCCTTTGATCATTATATATTGTCCCTCTTTACCTGTCTTATTTTGAAATCCACTTTGTCTGATATGAGAATTGCAACACCTGGGGCTGGCTCTGTGGCCCATGGTTAAGTTTGCGTGCTCCGCTGTGGCGGCCCAGGGTTCGGATCCTGGACGCGGACATGGCACCGCTCGTCAGGCCACATTGAGGTGGCATCCCACATCCCACAACTAGAAGGAGCTGCAACTAAGATATACAACTATGTATGGGGGGGGGTGGTTTGGGAAATAAAGCTGAAAAAAAAGAATTGCAACATCTGCCTTTTTTTTCTTGCTATTAGCTTGAATTGTCCTCCACCCCTTCACCCTGAGCCTGTGTTTGTCCTTGGGGCTGAGGTGTGTTTCTTGGAGGCAACAAAATGTTGGATGTTGTTCTCTAATCCATTTTGCCACTCTGTGTCTTTTTATTGGAGAGTTCAATCAGTTTAAATGAGAGTGATTATTGATGCATGTGGACTTAATGCTGTCAATCTGTTGCTCATTATCTTGTTTTCCTGCGTTTCTTTTCCTGTGTGCTTTAGCCTACCCATTTAATACTGCAATTTCTTATGCTGGGTTCCTTAGATTTTTCCTTATTTATTATTTGTGACTCTGTTCTGTATTTTATTTTAGTGTCTACCCTGAAGTTTGTATTTAGAATCTCATGTATAATATAGTCTATTCTCTGGTGGTCTCTTACTTACTTGGCCAATACTGATTTAGACCCTTTGCTCTTCCCCTCCTAAATAATTATTTTCATTTCTTATTGCAACTCGTGTTATGAATTTGTAGTTAGAGTTATAAGATCATCCTTGCTTTGGTAGTTTCCTTACCTTTACCCTAATGCTACAGTTGAATATTTGCTATCCTGTTCTGGTTCTATCCATCGGTCTCCTTAGTCTGTGGATTGTGAGTATTCTTTCTTTATCTTTCCTTCTTGCCAATTGTACTACTATGTGCCTTGCAGTAGGTCTTTTAACATTGACAAATCTAGGAGATCTGAAAGCTTCCTCTACACACATTTCTCCGTCAATCCCTAGATTTGGTTTGTATACAAAATTGTGCACTTTAGAGTCACCGCAAAGTCAAATTGCTACAAAAATTTTCAAACAGTCTTCCTTTCTGTACTTGCCCCATCACAGATAGGTAAGGACAGTTCCCAGACCAGCAATGGTACATGGACCTCACTTTCAATAGCCCTGAACTAAATCATTCCTTTCTTTGCTTTCTCTCCCAAATTGATCTTTTGGAATTAAAATTTCACCATTGAGATGGACTAGATTATACTTCCTCATTTTAACAAGATTGCTCAGTTCTTTGCTCATGACAGCAGGTAGAGGGTAGGAAAGCTACTAGAGGGAGCGAGTGCAAAAGAGACACAGTGGGGTTCACCATGGGCTTCGGGGTGAGAGTGATGCTGTGGTTTCAAATTGTGTCTGTGCCCACTTACTTGCTGTGTGAACTTGATCAAGTTATATAAACCCTCTGTGTCTCAGTGTGTTTCTTTTCAATTGAGAATGATAAAAATAATACCAACTGACTTTCATTGAATGCTTATTATTTTCAGGCCCTGGGCTAAACCTTACATGTATTAACTCTCTTAATCTCTATAACTCTATAAAATAAGTAATACTCCTATCCAGGTTTTGTAGGTTAGAACAATTAGCATTAAAGAAATTAGGTTTCTTGCCCAGATTACGCTGATGGTTAAGTGGCACAGCCAGGACTTAAACCAGGGGTGTATGACACCTAAGCCCTTGCTTTCAATATATTCACTCACAGAGTTAATTCTGTAATGAGACAGTATCTAAAACACCAGTTATTACAGTTAGTAATTAGTAGATGATATTGCAGTATTACCTACCACTGCCGATGCTGCCACCGCTACGGCTCTCATCATCGTCACCCTTGAAAGAAGAAAAGTGAAGGAGACAGAAAGAGGATACAGGGACACCCACAAACTCCTTCACCACTCCCCTTGTTTCAGAGGCCAGCATTTAGCTACTTAAGACACCAAAGACAATGGCTATGAGAGCATTTGTATTTGTCTCTAAAATGTAGAGTGTAATTTAGAATTTTTTGCCGTGCACTAAATTTCAAGTATCACATATGTGAAAACACTCAAGACCTAAAAGTCTTCAGAGAGACTTGTTCATCCCCTGAGGTTATTAGTCACTTTACTCTGCTTCCAGGACCTTTCCCTCATGTTGGTGAGTTCCAGATGGAGGCTCAACCTCTTAACGACAACATGAATAGCTCTCAGGCTGCATTCTCTGCTCTCTGCTCAGGACTCAGGACTGTGATGGGGTGGCGAACTCTTAACAAGTCCTTCCTGGGATCATAGAGCTCAACTCTCCCTACAAATCCAGAAGATTTATAATATTTTATATTTAAATTATTTTATTAAGTATCTGCAATTTGCTTGTGTTTCTTATAAAAAATTTTTTTAAAAAGTGTATTTTTTATGAACCTGTATAACATTAATTCAGTGAGGCCCTGTGAAACTGAAAGCAGTATTTAAATGGAAATACTTTTTTCTTATACATACAGTCTTACTGAATTAATCTTAGCTAGGCCAGGATCTACCCTAATAAACTTCTAAAAGAGCTACTGATTTGAGTGATAGGTAATGATACCACTCAAGTCACAAAGAATCTTTTGTGTTAGATTTTAACAATCGAACAGTAAATACTTTAGAAAAAGTCATTTGAACCATGTAAAGGGATACAGATAGCTCACTGTATACAGACGTCTTTGTTCTTTCTACTTCCTAAACTTAGTTTGTCTTCAAATAAAATCCATAGTTATTCTTTATACTTCTATTATGAGTGTCTTCCCCACTCTGTCTAACTCATTTTCTCTCTCTCTCCCAAGATACAGATTGTGTCCAACATTCCCCAGGAAATCCGCCTGGCTGAACCTTGGCCAACAAACGAACTGTTTTTTGACTTGATATCTTCATGTAAAAACAGTGCATCACACTCTCCCTCAGAGAGATGTTGTATTATCAAATAAGAGAAGATATAAAAGGCTCTGGTACTGTGTCTTGTACTTGATGGATAGTATATAAATACAAGTTCTCTTATCCTCTTGCATTAGGTATCCTGAACACTTCTTATAGTTGCACAGTACTTCATAGTTTATAAATAATTGCACTTATGTGGTTAAATTTAATTTCATAAAAACACTGGATGCTGAGTAATATTATTTCTATTTTCAAAATGAAGACATCGCAGTTAGGGGAAGTTAAAAGAATACCCAGTGTCACACATGGAAGAGCTGAAACTCATCCTTAATCTTTTGATGCCAAGTTATGCAATACAGTGGACCCCTGCTCCATTGTATACTTTTATCTTCTTAATTCTAAAATTTGATCATTTTTCTGATTCATATTTTATTTAATAATGTAGTATCCCCAGGTGTTCTCTTATTATTTAATGAGCATAGTTCACTTCTCCCCTATTAAGCTAATGAAAGCCATTCCTAACTTTTGAGCTAGAATGTTAAATTAAATCAATTTAAAAGGCATCAAACTTGTGGCCTATTTCTGTTAAAAAGAGTTATTACAAAATGGAATTAGTAATATTTCCTGCCTTCAGCTGTTATATTCCAACTCATAAATGCAGGGCTACACAACCATACATTGAACAGTTCCTATAGATACCACTCTTTCTAGGCAAAAGATGGTTTGGCACAGGAATAGGAAAGTGTGCTCTGAGAACACAGAAATCTCTTTGACCAATTCAAATCACACAGAAAATGTCAAAAATATAAACCTTTATTTCTCATAGTCACAATTGAGCTTTGGAAAAGTAGATTTTGTCTGTCTCAAACTGGCAGACCCTAACCCTCTGCAGTGATCTTGGTTTGAACAAATATCTGGATGATCTTCCTTCGTATCTCCTTGGTCTTCACAGTATATACTATGGGGTTTAGCACGGGGGGTACAAGAAGGTAGGCATTAGCCATGAGAACACGAGTCAATGGTGAAAGGTGCTTTCCAAAACGATGAATGACAGACACCCCAATGAGTGGCACATAGAAGATGAGTACAGCACAAATGTGTGAAACACAGGTGTTGAGTGCCTTCAGCCGGCCCTCCCTTGAGGCAATGGCCATTACTGTTCGGAGTATGAACACATAGGAGAGGAGGATGGAGAGAGAATCAGAACCCTTGGTGAAGATGACAGCAATGAGGCCATAGAGACTGTTGACACGGGTGCTGGCACAGGCAAGGTGCATGACATCTTGGTGGAGGCAGAAGGAGTGGGAGAGGATGTTGGAGCCATAGAAGGGGAGCCGCTTGATGAGGAAAGGTACAGGGAAGACCACACAGACTGCCCTTATCAAGATGACTGCCCCTGTTCTGCAGACCACACCATTGGTTAGGATGGTGCTGTACCTGAGGGGATTCCAGATTGCCACAACCCGATCAAAGGCCATGGCCACCAGCACGCCAGACTCAATGGCTGAAAAGGTGTGGATGAAGTACATCTGAACAAGGCAGGCATCAAAGGTGATGAACTTGTAGTTAAACCAGAATATGCCTAGCATCGAGGGCGCAGTACAGAGGGAAAGTCCCATGTCTGCCAATGCCAGCATACACAGAAAGTAGTACATAGGGATATGCAGGGACAATTCAGACTTGATGGTAGAGATGATGACACCATTGCCAAAGAGGGCAATGGCATATATAGCACCCAGGGGGAATGCCATCCAGTAATACTTTTGCTCAAGCCCTGGAATTCCAGTTAAGACAAAGTAAAGGTGTTGGAAATGGGAGTGGTTATTATCTGCCATGAAGCCAATGTTCCATAGGCATGGGAAGAGAGCTTGTGTGATCCTGATGGGTGACTTCCTAAAAACATATTGACAGAGATTAATAAGATAGTAGAATCTGAATTCCCTGGGAGTGGAACCATTTTATTTTCACATGAGTGGGGGAGAGTGTAAGAGAGGACTAAATCCCTGAAATTACTACTCCAAGGTGTATCCTGTTGAGGAAGCTTGTACTGGCCCAAGGAAAAAAGGCTCAGCCAAGTACTAATCAGTCATATTCAGTTTAAAGCACACACTGTAATGCCAAGGCATTAGGGAAAATGTTCTGTCTCTCCATTCTTCCCTCTTTCTAATCAATATCTTTAAGCTGTTGAGTCAGAGGCTGAGGCCATAATAACTAACAGAGAACCTATACAAAATATGAATTATTTGATTTCCAACAAAGGATACCCTTCCCACCCATCACATTCCTCATGCTCAAAACTCTTATGAAGGAAATAGATCTTATATGTAGGATACAGATGGAAATGCCCCATGTACATGCCCATGCTTCTGTTTGAGCATGACCTGCCATCATTTTCTCTGAATGTGGCCTCAAAATCATTCTCAACCCTGGAACCTCAGACAGCCACTTCTAATCATAGAAAATAAAATGGATTTGTCATCTCTAATCTACTGAAATCTTAGTAGAAATGGGAGTACATTTAGGAAAGCAACAACAGTAATTTGTTTTTTAGAATAACTCCTATTATCCAAAAGTAAGTGAGACCCCCAGTGCTCATCTGAAGCTTTTTCAGGATCAGGATTATCTGTTAGTCTCCTGTTATAAAGGAATAGTGGCCATTCATAATTGCATGTTACACTCTGATTGAAAGTCAGTATAGACACCTTAGTAGAGATTTAGAAGTCATTGACACAATTGGTAACTACATTTATTTCAAAGTGCCCCTAATGGGGGTCATTCAACCTTAGACATGAATACCACTCAGAGATAGAGTATATTCTCTTTGAGAACTTTTCACCTTTAAGGCACTCATTAGTTGCCTTCATCAATTGATTGGAATCAAGTTGATTAAGAAACAATGCAGTGTTAAGAACATAGACTCTAGGTCCACACATCTTGTAATCAGATTCCAGTTCCTCCTGCCCCTCAGTATAGCCCTACATATGTAATACACAGACAATGATAATACCTACTCCATAGGGGCAGTGTGAGGATTAAAAATATAAAGCCCTTAGAGAGCAAAATTTGTGCTTTCTATTATGATCACCTGGAATAAAAAGTTCTTTTTGTATGTTCTAGGTATTGATCTTGAATTTTTCATTTTTTCTTTCTCATTTTTCTTTTGTTTGTTTGTTTTGGATTTTTTGGACAGAGTTTTTTGCAGTTGGTGGAAGAGAAGACTGATAGGTTCTCTTCTGTCAGCAAGGAATCATATTTACTTTTGTATCTCTTGTAATTTTTGACTAATTTACCCCCAGCTCTGCAAATATTGAATACCTCATCCTCAGGCTATGTATACATCTCTAGCTGACCCATGCTCATGATGAATCAAAAAAAATATTATAACTGTTTTTGAAATATCCCAAAAGATCCTCTTAGAAAGATTTCTGATTCAGATTTCCCCAACCTGAGCCAGGGTATTTTCTCTTTTTCTATAAAATGTCCATTTCTGCCTATTGCTCTTAAGAAAGATAGCTAGCTGTTTGCTCAGATACATAGCCTATTAGATTGCCAGTATACATTTCTGTCCTTCCAATAAACTGTTGTTTTAGTTTTTAGTGTGTTTTAGTGATTTTTGAGAGACGAAAATTTATTAATTTTTTCAAATAATTGTAATAAGGAGTAGAAATAAGAGAAAAGTTTAAGAGGTAAATGAACGAGAGAAAGGAGAGAAGATAAGGTGGGAGGAGTGAAGGAGAGAAAAGAAAATGAATAAAAAGAGAAAAACAGAGATGCAAAGAATAGTAGAAGTGAAAGTTAATCTACTTCACCTTTTACTAATAAAGAAATCGAAGACCTGTCAAAGAAAATAACTTCCCTGAGTCAAACACCTAGTTAGTTGTGAAACAGATGAGAAGGAGGTGGGGGGAAGGCACAGCCTTGTTGAGGAAAATTACTACTAAGTGCAATGGGAGCTTGAGGGTTCAACTAGAGAAAACCAAATCAAAATTGCATCTCTTGGCCAATATGCTTATTCTTTAGATTTTGGTCTTTATCTACATCGCCCAGTATCTAGAAAATAGGTGGAATTCAAGTCCCTTGAATCCCCTGAAGGTTAGGGTCATAGATCCCAACTTCCTCCTTTGAAATTTTCATCTAGCCCTAAAACTCTGCTGTCCATACTGCCACATTTATGGAAAAGCAGACTTTGTAAGTGTTTTTTATCTGCACCCTAGGATACCACAAGCTATGTGGCCTCATTATAGATCGTAGACTAAAGGAGAAGGTGAACAACAAAATAAGATTACAAAATTTCTCTATTACGTGAATAGCAGCCAACAAAAACACAAACTAAAAACACAGTTCCATTTGCTTTAAGTACCAGGGAAACTTCCAGGTTTCCAGGCATTCTAGGATATTTGTGGATGATAGAATAAGATTGGGACTGGCCTTAAAAGGAGAACTTTACTGTTCACTAGACCAAGATGCATGATAGGCAGGGAGGACCTGAGGAAACAAAGAAAAATCCTCCTGTCTAGAGATTAACTTTAACCAGCCCTCACCTGGTGGTAGAGTCACAGATTCCCTTCTCAAGGGGAAATTTCCCAAACTTCAATCATTCTAGGGCTGTAGATAAAAGGAATTTTAAAAGCCCAATATCTAACCAATATAGAAACACTCATGCAATATTCTACAGGGAATACTTATCTTCTGCCTACATTAGTTCCAGCAACTAAGAGTTCCCTATTTTCTAAGGCAATGTATTCACTATAGAGGATCAGATTTCTATTCGCCTCTTAGAAAAAGGTGACCTATTCACCGTGAGGTTAAATAAGTTGTCTCTCTATATTTCCCTTAAAGCAGATATAAATGAGAAATCTGGCAAGAACATGGAGTGCTTGAGTGGAGAATGAAGGACAAAAGAGAGATGGGGCACAGAAAGAAGTAGTTGGGGGGCAATTAGAAACTTCAGTGATGACATCTTAAAATAGTCTGTGATAGGCCAACTTTATCCTCTGATTTTGCCCTAAAACTTACCTTGTTGCTGAGTGTATCCCTAGCTGGAAGAGGATTCTTAGGCAGCCTGAGACTTGCTTGGCAAACCAATGCCTCTATCCATCTGAAGACTTTTATTTCCTGAGCTACTCCAAAACTCCTCCCTATACTATACCATGGAGGGTTTCACAGATCAATGAACACGGTTATTCCCTGGAGCTTCTAAGATTGAGGAGGTCTCTCCAGGGCTGTAAAATTACCTGCTAGATTCTCTTGTCTTGGAAATGAGATAATATTGATGAGGGAATTAAGAAAAGGCATTTGTGCACGTGTGTCCTTGCATGTGTGTGTGTGTGCGTGTTTGGGTTGTTTGGGAATTTCAGAGGCTGGTTACTGCTCATTCACAGTCTCTCAGGGCCATCTTAGCTACCTTACGCTTTCCATGCCCTGAAATGAATTATGGTTGCCTTTATTTTTCTCCAAATGCGACAAATCTAACAAAAATATCCTGAGCACATGTGACTATGATTTTCCCATTCAAAAGGGATTCTAAAGTTTAAATGATTCCTAATGAATGAATTTTCCCTGACATTTCACCTCCATTTTTCAGTTTTCAATGTCAAGATAATAAGCGTAATCATGCTCTGTGCAGAAAGAAAGCAAGAGGCCCTTCAGGGAGGCATTAATCAATGCACCAATCAATCAAGGGACAAGGAATATTCCACAATATCCAATTATCACCTTCAGATAATGCTACTGACCCTACCTGCCCTCTGAATAATAATACCACCAGTGGCAGCATTAAAAATAACAATAATAATATCTAATATTAATTCTAAGCTTTATCAGTTATGTGATTTATCACATTTACTTTATACTTTCATCAATTAAATCCTCATAACTTTAATAGTCCAATGAAGTGGATATGGTGAGTATAATCATCTTCATTGTTCCAAAGATAAAAGAGGATCACATTGGGAATTGGCCTAGATTCTGGATGTAATTGAAAGAATTTAACTGCAGAAATTTCTTAGGATAGAAATAATAGAGCATGGTCTCCTCCCTGCCCCAAGTGTGTTCTGGACTTCCTGGATCTTGAAGGTCACCATGACTAGGTAAGGAAGAAATGCTCATATAGAATGAGGCTCGTATACTAGGTTCTCTTATTTATTGACCATTTATCTCCTTGATAATCCTAGAGTAATTTAATATTAATGCAGATTACTTTCTCAATACCATAGTCTCTCAAAGCATTGTGTTCCTCAACACAAATAAAATCCATGTCTACATCATATAATCATTCCTTTAATATTGTTTGCAGTAATTAAAATGTGGACTTGCTCTATTGCAATATCCTAAACTCTGTATTCCACTGCTTATTATAAATGTGTCATCGCTCAGCTCAGTCACGCTATTAATTATATTTTTCTTCTGTGCTGACAATTAGGATTTTTGAATAATTGAATTATTACAATTTTATTCCAATCTCTCAGCCAACGTTGGTTTCTTTTGTTTTGATCTTTACTTATACAGTTTGATCATATGTACCTCACATGGATTCTGATTTCTTTTATCTTAACTTTCTGTCACATACTGCCAGTACAAATAAAAAAGTAAGCAAAAGTTACCATCTCTCTTTTTATTTTAACATCTTCAAAGCTGAAAATGGACAGAGGAGACTATGAAACAGGTCAGATAGTCTGGCCCTGAAAATTTAGAGAACCTATCTTTAGTTAATTATTTTACTTTTCTTTGATTAGATACTAACCTCATTCTTATCAAAAGCAATTTAAAATATCCATCATATTTCCAACTTTTCCCCTTCTCATTCAAAAAAGTTGAGATGATTTGATCCAATCTTTCCCAATATCCCTCTTCTCTTAGCTACTTCTTGAAATTCATTTACACCCACTCTTTCCTTCCCAGAATTTAAGTAAATTTCCTCTTCAAAAGAGTATTCTCAAGAATACTCTTGAGAATTGGTTGCTTGAGGAGAAGTTTCAATAGTAACCCCACTCCACTCCCAGTACCTTGGACTCTGTTTCCTCCTTGCCCACTTGCTTTCCTCATTTCACCTTCCCCCTTGGCAACTGAATTTACATATTTATATATGTATGTATTTTGGGAGATCAGATTTTACCATCCCAAAATGTGTCTTTTTGGATTGATTATTTTTAAGAACAAACAAACAAAGTTTGTTTTAAGAACAAACAAAGTTTCAAAAAGAAACTTTGACCTATCCCCACTAACCAGACTAATATAATTTAAGATAGAAGGGCTATTCCAGGAAGGAACTAATAACGTAAGATAACCATAGTATAATACAAACTAGGTGTGGTAGACATGGAGGAACCTAGCAAGGCCCATTTGACCAAGTTCCCCTCCATCTCTCATTGTCTTCGCAATGTATGGCAAATACTTGTTTACCAAACATTTGCTTTTCCATCTCTGGGTGAATTGCCTTCCTCCTCTTTGAAGTCACAAATCACCACCCCCAATATCCTCCTTTATCTTTAGCTGAAGATGATATTTAAGGTGGTGGCTTAAACCATTTAGGCGAGTTACTCAGTCTTTCTGGATTCCTTCCATGTATACGTGTTATTTAATATGTTTGATTTTCTCTTGTTATTCTGCCTCTTGTCAATTTAATTCTCGGACCAGCCAGAAGAACCTAAAGAGTAGAGGAATATTTCTTCTTCCCCTATTGTATAATATATATATGTATATTTATATAATATAACATAATATATATATTTATATAACATAATACATATTAAATAAATTATTAATATATGTTATATATTATATATATATTCAACTCCACATACAAGCAGATTGCTTCTAAATCTATATCTCTGATACTGATCCTGTATTGAGTTTCAGAGTTATATTTATCTACCTGATGGTCATCTTCAGCTCCGTATCACACATATTTATCAAAATCAACAAGTCCATAACTTTGAAAAGCAACTTTATGCTTTTCCCCCTATTCCTTAATTGGCTATTTCTTTAAATTTTATATCTTAGTTGATAGTTCAACCCATCTCGTCCTGTAAAATAGATATATAAGTCATTCAATACATAGCATCCTGACAATTTTATCTCTTAAATATATCTGAAGGTGTTCCTTTCATTGTATATCTAACAATGTTATACAATTTCAGAGCCTCTTTTACTCCTATGTGAACTTCTTAAATAATATCCTAACTTTTTTATTTATACAAAAATAAATTGCTTTGCTTATTCTTGTTTTTTCCTGTTTCTTCTTTCTCCTATTTATGAGTGAGAAATGAGGTTTCTTTTATTTCTTGTCAATTTCTTTAAGAAATATTACTCTAATAATATTAGGCACTAACTAAATTTGAATTAGACAGATGTCTTATCATTTCTAGTTAAAGGATTTCATTGCCACATAAATTTGATTTTTATGAAGGCCTCATGTAAAATCATAACTATGAGAAGTTGAAAGTGCATTTATAAATAATTTGTAAGCCTATATAATATATCTTGTCTACCCTTAAGCAGTTTTCATAACATCAAGATAATTTTTAGCATTCATGAAAGTATATTTTTCTCCCCAATCATATTCTTTCTTATTGACTCATTCTTAATACATTTCTGAGGCATTAAAAAACTGGATTACTAAAATTTGTCAAACATAGATGCTTCAATTCATAATCCAGATCTACTATATATTATACAATCAAAGTGACCAAAAAATATTTGTTGTATAAGAAAATGGCAGGATGGAAGTACAGAAGAAAGGGAGGGAGGAAAGAAGCTGGAAACCAAGCAAGGAATGAGAAAATTGGAGAGAGAGAGGGAGGGCATAAAAAAAGATGGCTGAACCTTGAAAGGTAAATTTTAAAGAACTGAAACTGCCAAATGCTCTTATGAGAGTTTACATTTTTAAAATATTTTTAAAATTTATATCCACTGAAATTTACTTTCTGTTGTACAATTCAATGAGTTTTGACAAATGCATAAAGTCATGTAACCACCATTCTAATCCAGATTCAGGAGAGTTCCATCAGTCCAAAACATTCCCTTGCGATACCCTTTCGTGGTCCACCCTTCAATCCACCACAAGCCCTTGGCAGCTACTGATCTGCTGCCTGACCCTAACACTTTGGTTCATTATGTGGTATGTAATCTTTCAAACTTGAGTTGTTCCACTTAACATAGCATAATTTGAGATTTATACAGGTTATTGCTGAACTGTGTTCCTTTGTATGGATATCTGCTATGTGGATATAGGGGATAGTCTGTTTATCTTTCCAGCAGTTGAGGGAACTTTAGTTATGAGTAAAGCTGCTGTAAGCATTCAAGTGTAGCTTTCTATATTCATTTGTCTTGGTTAAATACCTGGAAGTGGATTCCACAGTCATATGTTAAGTATATATTTAACTTTATAAGAAAATATCAAATTGTTTTTCAAAGTGGTTGTGCCATTATGCAGATATCCATTTGCACTCCATCACCATTGTATGAGAGTCCTAGTTGCTTTGCGTTCCAACCAGAACCTTAAACTATCTCCTTTTTGTCATAATAGGTGTATTGTGGCATCTCATCAAGACGATTTTAATTTCTATTTCTTTAATGACTAGTAATGTTGAGTCTCTTTTTATCTATTTGTTGTACATATATCTTCTTTGGTGAAGTGGCTGTTCCAATCTTTTGCACATTGTTTCTTATTGCGTTACTTTTTTCTTTCTTATTGTTGGATTTATAGAGTTTTTATTTTAATATACCTTCTGGATAAAAAGCCTTTGTTGTTTGTGTTATTTGTGAATATTTCCCCCTAGTTTGTGTCTTGCTTTTTCATTCTCTTAACAGTGTCTTTCACTGAGCACTTTTGCAAAAATTTTGATGAAATATAATTTATCCTTTTTTCTTTTTTGTGACAAAAAGTTTCAAAGATTTTTCTCATATGTTCTCTTATAGAAGTTTCATAGTATTATGATTTACATTTAGATTTATTATTTTTTGTTCAAAAATCAACTGACCATATTTCCACAGGTCTATTTCTAGATTCCCTATACTATTTTACTGATTTATGTATCTATTCCTTTGCCAAGACGTTATTCCCCTGATTGCTGTAGCTTTACAGGAAGTCTAGAATTCAAGTATTGTGGGCCTTCAAATTTTGCTCCTCTTTTTCAAAATTGTTTTATCTATATTGGTTTCTTCTATATTAGACTTTTCATATGTTTTAGAATCAGCTTGTCTATATCTGCAAAAAACATTGCTGTGATTTCACTGAATTTTATTAAATCTATAGAAAAATTGGGGTAAAACTGATATCTTAAACAAGGATAAGTCTTGTAACTCATACTCTTCATTTATTTAGGTCATTTGTTATTTCTTTTAGTAATGCTTTATAGTTTTCAATATAATAATCCTGCACAAATTTTCTTAGCTATATATCCAAGTGTGTCATTTTGGTGCTATTACAAATGGTACTTTAAAACAAAATCCATCTCTAATTATCCATTGCTAGGAGGTAGAAATATCATTGATTTTTGTATATTGACCTTGTATCCTGTGATCTGGCCAAACTTACCTTTAAGTTCTAGGAATTTTTTTTGTGTATTTCTTGGAACTTTTATAAACTATCATGTTATCTTTAAATAGACAGTTTTCTTTCTTCCTTTCCAATCTATAGCTGTGTGCCTTCTATTTTTTTTTTCTTCACTACACTGACTAGGACTTCCAGTAAAATGTTGTATAAGAGTAGTGAGAACACATACTCGTGCCTTTTTTTGCCTAATGTTAGAGAGAAAGCATTAAGTCTTTCATCATCACATATGCTGTTAGGTTGAAGGCTTTTTGTACAGGTGTTTATAAAATTATGGAAGTTCTCCTTGTATTTCTAATTTGCTGAGAGATTTTACCATGAAAATTATGTTGGATTCAACACGCCATTGCTGGCTTTGAAGATAGAGGCCACCACACACAAAGATCAGAGCAGCCTCTAGGAAATGAGAGTGATGCCCATCTGACACCCAACAAAAAGTTGGGGATCCTACAGACTGAGTCTGGTTTGCCTTTTCTATCACGCAACTCTCTTGGGCTTGAGACAAGTACTTTTCTGGGCAGAAATATTAGATTCCATTGCCACATTTTTCGGGGTTAATACTAGCTAATTGGGAGAAATTAAATTACCTATATTGATTGCTAGCACATTTGCCCTACTGGTAAAGGTTAAATACTTGCTGAGTATTGAGCTTATATTGGTGAATACTACATCTAAGAATTTGTCATGAAACTTGGAGTGGATCATTCCTCTAAGTGCTACATATCTGTGACAACATTGACAGCAGGCAAAAGTGGTATTTTCTGAAACTTTCTATTTTTTTTTTAACATCTTCTGCTCAAGCCTTTCAAGTTGCTTCACATCGGATATTTCGCTCTTGAGTGTGAACCCAGGAAGTTTGGGGTGAATGTTGTTTCAGAAGAAGAGAGAGTGTGATCCAGATTTCTTTGGCGACACAGTCTGTCCTGGTCATATCTATTTCAACTCCATTGACTTCTTCCTTCCTCTTCTGTTGCTATTCTTCCTCTCATTGTTTCCTCTGGGGACTACCATGCAGGATATCCCCAGATTAGGTGACAATGCTTATGGAACAAAGACTCTGAGTAAATTCCCAGGAATGGTCACTGTAACTTTGCTTTTCATCTCCTTTCCTTTTGAGTTTGGCTCCTCTTCCTGTTTTTGAGGGTATTTCACACCTAGCACACACAAGGTATAAGCTTTACTTGTTAACTAGCTATGAATGCTCTTACAAAGTAATTTTCAACTGTTTTGTTCTGTATGTCACCATTCACAAGCAAAGTGTGTCATTTACTGTAACTTCTGTTACAGTTCACAACTTTCTTTTCTGACCACGTGATATGACCAACATGGTCCTGATGCCAACCACAGCATGACTTGCTTTGCCACCTAATACCTCCCAGAAAGCAAAAAACAGAGTTGAAAGAAAAGGTGAGCTAAATATTCTAGAACAAGAAAGCAGAAATGTACTTTATGTCCTTTCTTCTGCTTTTTCACCTGGAAATATTTAATTACCTTGCCAAATTCCATAATTGGATTGGCCTTTGTTGTTTGTAAAGGAGCTATTTTGTAGTAAAAAGGAGCATACATTCTCAGAAAGTAAATATTAAGCTACTTGATCTTCTATGAATACTTCGTTATTAAATTGATTTTCTTATGACTTGCAGGGATTTTGCTTAAAATATGCACATGATAAATTTTAGCTATATATTTGTAAATCTTTTCATCAGTGATTTCTTAGCTGAATTACATAATCAGGTCTATATAGTATACAGTGAACAATAAAATGTATTAAACCTTTAAGTTCTCTAGTTATTTTTGCCTCTAGTCTCTGTCTCATTGCACTGAGCAATTAAAAATAATAATCCTCTGTATGAATATACTGTAGTATGTTTTTTCTTTCCTTAACACCATCTCCACTGTGTAGGCACCAATGAAATAAGAACAGAGATTTGTGTCTTTTGACACTGTATCACATGTTCTTTTTGTTTGTTTAGTTTGGTTTTAATTTAACATATATGGGCAATATTTTTATTACATTGAGTTGGACTTTGTTTTCAAAGCTGTTTATATAACCATGTGTAATAAAACCCTTCATCCATCAAATTGTTCATTAAGACTTTTTTTAAAACATATATATATATAAAAAAAGCTGAAAAAGAGTAACTGCTGATCTCCTTAATGATAAAAACTTTATCTTTGAGTCTCTGTATGGAATATGTCACAAAATTCTTCTTGAATTAGTGGCTAAAATTCAAATATCAACTTCAACAATATCTGGATAGTATCAAGTATCACCAGAGGGAGTTTGCAAATTTTCATCTTGCAGAAAAAATGAAGCATTTCAATATATTGTTAATAAATGAAGGTTACTAAAAAGTAGTTGCTATTAGAGTGTCAAAAGTATGAGTGATGCCCTTTTAATACTGTAAGATTCCCCTTTCATGAGGTCTCTGAAGTATTCTAAATCATAGAGACAAATCCTAGATAATGCCTACCAAGGACTGTGAGAACAGAGAAAAGGACAGTTGTTGTTTAACGAGTACAGAGTTTCAGATGTGTAAGATGAAAAAGTTTTGGAGATCCATTTCACAATGTAAATATACTTAACACCTCTGAACTGTGCACTTAAAAATGGTTATTTGTTATGTTTTCTTATCACAATAATAGAAAGATTTGGGAAAAATAAGACAAATATTAAAATAACTACAAGAAATGTTAAGTGGTTATGGGCTGTTTGAGAAGGTCAGACCAAGATTAGGTGTTTAACATTATAAGGATCAATGTTAGCCAGTGGAGAGGCAGGCGAGACTGAGGAAATGTAGTGTATGAAGTGACATTTAAATTAGGTCTTAGAGATGCATCAGGATTTTAGATTGAGGAGCTATTAGGGAGAATACTTCAGACAGAGGGAGTGCACATGTGAAAGCCTGTAGGTGAGCAGGTTCAAGGCATTTTCAGGAGACAATGCAGTAGCCCCACCTGGAGGCGAGCTGGATGAGGGACAAGAGTGATAAGAGTGGAAAATGTTGGAAATAGACTATTAGGGGCCTTGAATACCTTAAAACTTTGAAATTTATCCAAGGGGTGGAGAAAAAAATGGAAAAATTCTTCAGTAGAAAATGACATGACTAGAGATCACATCATTTTCAGGAGGAGGAGACAATGGGGGACAGGAGATGAGAGGCAGTGCGGCATTAATGAGAGCGGTGAGAACAGGGTACAAGAACAAGCTACAATACGTATAGCATAATAGAGACAGTAGAACTTGATAAATATTCAGTGATTGGGCAGGAAATAAAATATTATTTTGTAATTTATTTCCTGACTGAAGAGAAGAATCTTATGCATTTTTAACTGTATAGTTCTACATACAAATGTACAAACATAGTTATTTTGAGAAGCATAATGAGTCACTTTTCCTCTATTCTCAACTGCTTTGAAAGGTTTCACTTAAGTGATCTTCCCGCTTCCATTTTTTGTCTACGAAAGTCCCTTCTTACGCTACATGGTGGGTGGAAGTAACTTTTTAAAATCACCAATCACATCTTTACATTTCTCTTCTTTTAAAACACTCTAGGGTCTTTCCTTGCACTTAGAATAAAAACTCCCAACCATGTCTGATCTTTTGCTATATAGCATAGCCCTGTAAGCATCTCTGACCTCTTCTTGTTTTAATTGCCTCCTTATTCCTTCTACTCCAAGTATACTGGCCACCTTGTTCCTAAGCAATGCCAAGCTTAGTCCAGCCTCACTGCCTGAATTACTTGCCTGGAAGACATTTCCTCAATAATTCTACATTGCTAGTTCACTCTCAGTATTTAGGTCTCAGCTTAAAATATCACCTTCAGAAATGTCACCCTTTTTATAGTATTCAGCTATTCTCCATTTATTATCCCACAATCCTTTTCTGTTTGTTTCATAGACCTTAGAGCCATCTGGAATTATCATAATTGTTTAATCATTTATAGTCTATCACTCCCTACTAGAAGGTAAGATTGATAAAAGAAGGGACCCTATCGCCGTTATTTACTGCTATAGCATGGAATAATACCTGGCATATATCAGGTGCTCAAAAATAAGTATTGAGTGAAAGCCATTTTAGACAACAAAGAAGGGAGATTAGAAAACTGAGATTGATGTGCACATATAGTAAATAGTAGGAGTTAGGCATTGTTCTGAACACTTCACTAACATTACATCTGAACTTTTTATACTGATGAGAAAATTGAAGCTTAGAGATGTGAAGTAGTTTGTCCACAGTCTTATAGCTAGAAAGTGGCAAAGTGAGAATTTTTACCTAGATAATCTAAATCTGAAAGCCACAGCACCATACTGTGGGGTCCTGAAACATAATATCAAATGACATACATGTTGATCTAAGAAAAGGAGGGACCCAGGGATGGCTTAATTCTATCACTCCCTCCAACCTATTAGGCCAGATTTGTTTATTACATTAATAAATGACTATCCTGGGGCCACCTGGTGGCACAGAAGTTAAATTTACGGTGCTCCACTTTGGTGGTCCAGGGTTCGCCAGTTTGGATCCTAGGTGTAGACCTACAAACAGCTTACCAAGCCATGCTGCTGCAGGTGCCCCACATATAAAATAAAGGAAGATGGTCACGGATGTTAGCTGAGGGCCAATCTTCCTCAGCAAAAAAAAAAAAAAAAAGAGGATTGCCAGTGGACTTTATCTCAGAGCTAATCTTCCTCAAAAAAAAATTTTAAATGACTACCCTGAACATCAAGGAGACCAGAATAAAGATAGATATAGGGTACTTTCTGTGGTTTATAGATCAAAGGAGAGACAGCCCTGCATCCCAGGGTGATGAAAGGATAAGGAATGGTACATTGAACTGAACAGGGAGCCTAAAACAGGACCTGGATATGAGGCTGTGGTATTCTGAGAAGCTAAGACTAACTTAGTCAGTGTACTCAGCTCCATTCACCATGGGGTTAAATTTCAGTTGGAGAGTTTGAGGGCAGCCTTCAGTCCAATAGATCATACCTGCTGGAATTGTCTGGAAGGAAGTAAGAGGAGGGATGCAGTAACCTGAGTCCAGGAGAGGGTTAGCTGTACCCTGGGGATAGAGAGATTAACACCCCATCTCCTGAAAATGAGTAGAAATGACAGGGATGAGCCAGGATAAGCCCACAAGCTGGGATCTGGTTACCCAGGTCTGCTGCAGGGATTACAGGAACAAAAGCACCCCTGAAAGGTCTCAGGAAGGGGAGAAGCAGTGGATGGCAAGTGGAACACAATAAGCGCCCATGCTGTTTATGGAGATTTGGGCTGATTATGTCCAGAATGTGAAATAAAAGCCACAAGCTCTCATGAGCAGGGGGATGTCTGATGATACTTGATCCATCAGAAAACAGGGCATCTATAAAGAACAAGAAATGGCAGGGAGAATGAGAAAGTGCAAAATATGGGAAGACAGAGAAAAAGAGTGAGAAAATGACTGGGCCAGAGGAGTGAGGGGGTCTAGTCAAACTAGCTGCTGTATTTCAGAGAGATCTGACTTTGTGTATAGCAGTGGGCTTGTAGTGAGAGATGGAGATCAAACCATAAGAAAGACAAGAGATCATTCTATAGCACAGGTAGTCTTTGAATTGATTCAGGCCTTAGCCTGAGGATGCAAAGAAAAGTGACTAAGTGATCTCTGCAGAGATGGAACCTGTGACCTTAGAGCCATTAGCAACATATGGTACTCAACTGAACTAATGGCAATTAGTCAAAACAAAGACAAGCAACAAAACCAGAAGGTCTCCCTGTGGACTGAGCCTGGGGCACTCGCTGGGGCTTGTTATCTCCTCTCTGAAAAACAGGCTGGGGAGAGTTTGTGGTAATGGCCTAAGAGCAGACAGGCCAGGATGAGACGGGACTTTGTGACCTTTAGAGCCTATAAGTGTAGGACTAGTGTGGGGTGGAGGAGGACCTCTTCACAGGCTATGAGAGCAGGACCGGGCACTAGGGATGGAAGGGTTCTTCCATTCCTGCTATGGTTCAAAGGTCATCATGGTGCTTCCTCTGGGCAGGACATCAGGCCCTTAACTAACCACAGCATTCTCATTGAGGCTCCCCATGGGGCTCTGGTAACAAGATGCTGGACACCTGTTCTCACCTTTCCTGTATCCCACAATCCATCCACTCCCCCAGATGGGGTACAACAGGAGTAGCATAAAGAATACACCTGAGGCAGTTCACTAGAACGTCAAAATGTATTAGGGTGGCTGGGAGAACCAAGTGTGGAGAGTGAGTTGCACAAAGGGAGAAGCAGATGTGGGAAAGGACAACAAGATTCAAGGTGAGAATGATAAATAAATGGGGAGAGGCTAGTAAGTAGAGAGATGAAACAAGAAAGAAAGGAAAGAGGAGGGGGAAATAGGTGTGGGGGTACTGTTCCTGAGCCAGGAAGGACAGAAAGGAGATGGAGCCAAAAATTTGACCATTCTCAAAAGGTTACTTCAATTTTTGAACAGTTGAATGGTAGATTGGGTTGGGAAATTGGGATGGGGCAAGTGGAGAAATCAGAAAAGCACAGAGCCCTTCATATAATATTGGGAGCTATGTATGAAGTTCAGAATCTGGACAGTGAGAGAAATTTTTGTCTAAGCAGACAATTTAAAACAGCTCATGGAATTCAACAAACACGTTTTATATATAATGGAAAGATGCTGTTATTATAGGAATGAAAAATATAAAAGATAGTCTTTGTCTTCAAATAGCTCACAGAGTAGTAGGAAAGCCCTGGAAGAGTTACATACTGCATGAGTCTATGCTAGAGGGATCCATAAAGGTAGGAGAAGAAGAAGTGATTCATCTGGAGGGGCTAATTTATTAGAAAGCCTATGGGAGCTGGTGGCATCTAACTTCTAGTAAGGATAAATTGTTTCCTGAGATGGAAAATGAAGAAGAGGTAGAAGTAACTGCAGGTGCGAAGGCAAGGAAGATGACCAAGCACACAGTATTTGGAATTGGGTGAAAGTCTTAGACAACTACTCTTAACATGTAACATCATAATTTAGAGCTAGGAATTCACTGGGAACAGACTTTGCTAACCAAGCATATTGCTGAGGGATGTCTTAAAGTTGTACAGTACAGTTCTAAGTTTACTGGTGGCCACAACCTCTGGATAGTGGAACTCGGGAACCTTAAAAATTCAGTGGTGGTATCTTCTATCCTTTATATATGGGCTGGCTTTCTGCCTACCTTGTCCTAATAATACTCTGCTGGGGTCATTGTCTCCAGCTTCTTCAGGGCAAAGCTAAATTCCGTAGGTATCCCCAGTGAAGACAGAGCATAAGAAATACTCTGAATATAGAGAGCAGAAGACGCTGATCATTGCCTCCTATTCCAACTAACCACAAAGATTTGAGACTAAGAATATGAGAGGTTATAATTTAAATTTAGATTTTATAACTTACCTAATCATTTCTTTTCTTTAGGTTGTTTTATTCCTCAACCCCACATGCTCTGCTTTTTTTTTTTTTTTCTGCTCTCTGTGTGTGTAGGTCTCTTACCACATCCATATTTCATAATGTACCTTCTTTGGTCTCTTACTTTGTTGGGTAGTTATCCACAGGATGCATCACCTGCCTCCAGCACATTGCTTCTTTCAGCACAGTCAGGGTTAATGTGGAGACAAAAAGGAGTCTCTCAGGATATGAAGGGGTAATCATCGCCTAGGAGATAAGTCCGCTCTCTCAGCCATTTCTTCCTACTGTGGTTAACCCACAGTGGCGCAACTCCACAGGAGTCAATGCTATAAATTCTCTCTCATTGGCCACTTCTTGAAGCCATTCTAATCCTGCAGCATTCATCTGCCATCAAAGACCCTGTCTGACACGCACTCTTTGATGCTAGTCTAGTAAGTAGCAAGGATAACTGTGGTGAAGGCCCAAACAGCCAAGACTAGGTCTGGATACAAATGTAAAGTGAGCAAATTTGTTCATTATATTCTGCCATCTGTATGTGGCTGCTCAGATCTCTCTGCAGCACCAGCAGCAACTCTCCCCGATAATCAAATATCCTATGTTCCACCCCTTTAGTAAGCTCAGCCATTGGTATTTCAGACGGCGGGGAACTAATCTGGTAATGGATGAAACTTTTGTCCTCTCCCAGAAAAAGTCCTTCAGTATTTATAAATGTCTTTTGGTGACAACGTCCTCACTTTCAGTTTTGAATCATAGAATTGAATCAATAGAAAGCAAGATTTCAGTTTGAGAAAAAGGGAGCTTACTTGTTTTTGTAGCAACCTGTTGGATATTTGACGTAAATAAGAGTGGCCTGAGCAATGTGAGATGTGATTATAAGGTGATATTTATGACCCCCTGCCTTTCTGATGTATATAGATGTATGTACATGTGCTGCATATTGAAGGGATGTTTGTGAACATCTGATGAATATGTGTGTATATGAAGGGACAAGAGTTAATCATTGGTTGCATATACGTGTTTTGGAAAAATGAATGAATCTTTGAACTGTGATTGTGTGAGGTGACAAAAGATTGGTTATAAGAATTTGCCACTCAAAATTTGTGGAGATGAGTGTATATATGTGCACATACGGGTGTTTTTGCTCCCACATGTCTTTTCATGTGATTTCATGCATATATATCAATATGTATTCTATTTAGGGAATGAGTATTTGCATATTTCTGCACTCTTGAATGTATGTATGAGTTACAGTTTTGTTTGAATACCTATTAATTGATAGGCAATGCCTCAAAAATATTTCTGTTCATGAATATAAACCCTTTTTACATGAATGTATGAATGTGTATGTTTTTTTCTGTATATCAGTGTGGATAAGTGTGTGTTTGTGCATGCGTGTGAGTGTATGCATATGTGTCTATGTTATGTGTGGGCAGGCACCTTTATTACAAAATGTGAGTATTCTTTTATGTGTGAATATTGTAAAAGGGAGAAGATATATGTGCTTCTTGTATGCTAGTTAGGTACACAGGAGAGGGCTTTCAAAATTCTGGGTAGGGGTGAACTGTCAATATGAAGTTTCCATGTGGTGGTTTAAACATTTCCACGAAAGCCTCACAGGCTTTTTTCAACAGGCACCTGTCCCAAACCTCTTTCTGCTTTACCTCCTGTCAAGCATACCTGCCATCTGACCTGTTTTTAATAAGCAGAAATGTTCCATGAAATGTATACATCAGGAACTCTGTCCTGTGGATTGCAAGTCCAGACACCTGGAAGAAGCTCTAACTGGGGGACACTTCGGGCAGAGAGGCAGAGACTCCAAGAGTCACAGGAGGCGAAAGCAGGGACTGCGAATATGTTGAGAAGAAAGGACTATGTTGAGAAGAAAGAGTAACATTTTGCAGAAGCTTACATGAGTTGTGCACGAAGGGTGGACAAGGAAGCTTTTGAGAAAGCTGATAATTATGGAATAATAAAACTAAGTGGGCATTTCAGAAAGAGGGATCAAATCCAGGAGAAAATTTGGAGAAATAGAATTGCAAAAGTGAAAAATAGAGGTGTAAAAGATTTATGAAGCATATTTATTTGGATCAATATAAACTAGGAGCAAGACTCACGACAATGAATAAAATAAGGAACCATCTCTTGTGGAAGTAACAGTCCATTGAGGAGGAAGATGCAGAAAGAAACATTAATAATTAAGAACAATAGGGACTATATTATAGAAAGTACCATAGCGTGTTATGAGAGGGTCAATACTTGATCCCAGGACCTGTGTGAGGAAAGATGGTCAACAGGTGTTCAGGACAGAGAGGAACAATATACGAGTTGGAATTCCATGATACGTGAGGTTGGATGATACAGAGAAGGAAACGAAATTCCACTTATAAAATGTATGTTGGAAAATGCAAAAATCAGTGACATATCTGAGGAATCCTAGTAGTTCTGGAGGCTAAGACGCATGGATAGAAATAGAATAGAAATGGGTTAAGCAGTAAAGGTTGTCTGGGGCCACATGGTGAAGGGATTTCTGTGGCAAATAAAGATGTGCCCTTTATTTTCGAGCAGTGGAAAATCAGATGGCTTTAAGGAAAGACGCCACAGCCAAATTATCAGATTGCAAGTTAGAAATAACACTGTGGGATCTGTATGGAGGAAGGATTGGAAGGCCGAGGAATTGGCAGCAGGGAAACCAATCAGGATAGTGCAAAGGAAAGTCTCGGCAAAGACCACAGCACTGTTGATGAGTATACAGGACTAAAATTTGAGATGAGACCGTAGAGTTTACTGAATAATTGATAGTTATTCATCCGATATAAGAATATATATTTCCACGAAAAAATACAATATTAAGGCCAAAGTCGTCTTTGAATCCTATCCTCAATTCAGTATTAGTCCCCTTCCCTTAGCCATTAGTACTTTAATCAAATCAATTTAAAGCAAATCCTTCCAGGATTATTTCTAGGCACTTACGTACAAATGTAGCTATCTGGGAGATAGAGTACTTTAGCAGGCTTTTAGAATACATATGATACCATAGTGCATAAATCATTTTGCATTTTTTAACTCAACAATATATTTTCATTCTTAAGTGTTGAGATTATTATGCATCGTGACCATCTCTCTGATTAACCAGCTATCAGAACATGAAGAATTACAAAGAACTCCACTTTTTTTCTCTTGCAAAAAGAATCTTTTTTATGCCTTTTTACGCATAAAAGAGTCTTTCTCTCTGATCAATACATCAAAAACTAGAAGTGCCAAATCCAGTAAATTTCTTATTTTAATGGGTTCTGTCATATTGCTCCCAAAAGGGCTACACAGTTTTTTAATCTTGACAGCCTTGATTAAGAGTAGTCTTTTAATATCTTTTCCAGCATATAATTTTATGATTTTTATCCCACATGATAGGTAGGAGATGCTTTATCGTTTTTTAAAATATGTATTCTCCTAGTAACCACTGAGCTTGATTTTAGTATACGGTTATTTAGCATGTATATTTATTCTTGTATGAAAAAATCTTATTTTGCCAGATTTTATATTAAATTGCCCATCCCTTTCTTATTTATTTGTAGTTGTTTATATATTTCAAATTCTAAACTTTTTTCAGTAATGTAGCTTACAAATATTGTCCCATTCTGGGACATTCTGTCCTATTCTTTCCTTCATCTTTTAACCTGGGATATGATACCATGGTTATATTAGATTTTTGTTGTTAATTTTTTTATTGTTTTAAGAAGACTTTACATGAGATCTTATCTCTTAACAAATTTTTAAGTTGGTAACTCTAGGCACAATGTCGTATGGAAGGTCTCTAGAACTTATTCATCTTGTATAACTGAAGCTTTATACTCATTAAACAGCAAGTCCTTGTTTCTGCCTACCCCCAGACTCTGGCAACCACCATTCTCCTGTGTTTCTATGAGGTTGACTATTTATGTACCTCACGTAAGTGGAATAATGTAGTACACGTCCTTCCATAATAGGCTGATTTCACTTAGCATACTGTCCTCCAGGCCCCTCCGTGTTGTTGCATGTGGCAGAATATCCTTCATTTTTAAGGCTGAATAATATCCTTTGTATGTATATTCCATATTTTCTTTATCCATTCATCTGTAGACAGACATTGGGTTATTTCCATATCTTGGCTATTGGGAATAACGCTGCAATGAAGATGGGGGTGCAGATATCCTTCAAGATCCTGATTTCAATTTTTGGGGGTATATGTTAAGAAGCCAGATTGCTGGATCACATAGCAATTCTATTTTTGTTTTCTGGAGGAATCACCATACTATTTTCCATAGTGGCTGCACCATTTTACATTCCTACTGACGGTGTACAAGGGTTTCAATTCCACAAGGGTTCCAATTGCTCCACATCCTTGACAACTCTTGTTATCTTTTACTTTTTTGATAATAGCCATAGTAACAGGTGAGAGATGATATCTAATTATGATTTTGATTTGCGTTTCCATGATTCTTACTGATATGGAGCACCTTTTCATATACCTGTTAGCCATTTGTATGTCTTTGGAGAAATGTCTATTCAGTTCCTTTGCCCTTTTTAAATTGTGGGTTTTTTTGCTATTGAGTTGTAGAAGTTCCTTACGTATTTTGGATATGAATCCCTTATCAGATATATGGTTTGCAAATATTTTCTCCTGTTCTGTAGGTTGCCTTTTCACTCTGTTGATTGTTTCCTTTGCTGTGCAGAAGTTTTTTAGTTTGATTTAATCCCACTTGTCTAATTTTGGCTTTGTTGCTTGTGCATTTGGTGCCATACACAAGAAATTATTGCAAAGGCCAATGTCATGGAGCTTTTCTCCTGTTTTCTTCTAGCCATCTTACAGTTCCAGGTCTTACATTTAAATCTTTAACCCATTTTGAGTTGATTTTGTGTATATTGTAAGATACAATTTAATACTTTTGCATGTAGATATCCAGTTTTCCCAGCACCATTTGTTAAAGAGACTGTCCTTTCCCCATTGTGTTTTCTTGGCACCCTTGTTGTAGACTAGTTGACCGTATATGCATGAGTTAATTTACAGGCTTTCTATCCTATTCCAATAGTCTATGTGTCTGTTTTTATGCCAAGACAATACTGTTTTAATTACTACAGATTTGTAATTTATTTTGAAATTAGGAAGTGTAATGCCTCCAGTTTTGTTCTTTTTTCTTAAGATTGTTTTGGGTTATTTGGGGTCTTTTGTGGTTTCATAGGAGTTTTAGGACTGTTTTTTCTGTTCCTGTAAAATATGCCATTGGGATTTTTATAGGCATTTCCCTGAATCTGTAGATTATTTTGGGTGAGTGGAAATTTTAATGATATTTTTTCCATTCATGAACACGAGATGTCTTTCCATTTATTTCTATTTTCTTTAATTTCCATTCATCAATGTTTTGTAGCTTTCAGCATACAAGGCTTTCACCTCCTTGGCTAAATTTATTCCTAAGTATCTTATTCTTTCTATTTTTTTGTAGTTTTCAGTGTTCATGATTTAGGAGAGTTAATATTGTTAAAAGTAGATACTACCCAAAACAATGTACAGATTCAGTGCAATCCCCATATATTTTAAATGATGCATATATAATTCCTATATATCAAAAGATCTATTAGTAGTTTTTAAATTGGGGTATGTGATAATATCACATTGCTTTAGTTTCTTTAGCATTACAGGATTTGGTATGTAATATAACGTGTCCCTTCTTGAATCTTCTTCTAAAAATTGTGTCTCACATTTTCAATTATTTATATTGCATAGAAGATTAAGAATGAGATGGCCAAGTTCCAGGAACAATTTTGTTGGGATTTGCAATGAACATGCCATTAATCTGTATATTAATTTCTAACTGAATTTTTTCAACTGTGAACTACTTCTATCTCTTCATTTATTTAGTTTCTCTCTTTTAGTCTAGTTTTGTGTTTTCCTCAGTGAAGAGATACACACATTTTGTAAGATTTATTCTTAAATTCTTTTTAGTTCACTTGTTTGTCTGTTTGGGTTTTTGCCTAATATGAGTGAATTGATGATATTTTTATCCCATTTTCTTATTATTACATTAGTGTGTTTTGAAGAGCAAAAGTTTTTCATTTTAATGAACTCTAAATATCAATTTTATCTTTATGGCTTGGGCTGATAGTATCCTATATAAGAACTCTTTCCCTAACTCTAGGTCATGAAGTTTTTATCCTTTTCTCTTCTAAATGTTTAATAGTTGGAGCTCTTAGATTTAGGTACATGGTCCATTTGAAGTTAATATTTGTGGATGATCTGTGGTAAGGGTCTAAGTTTACTTCTTTGCAAATGGATATCCAATAGTCAACAGTACTATTGTTAAAAAAAATCTCTTCCCTATTTAAGTGCCTTGGCATCCTTATTGCAAATCAACTGACCCTAAATGCAAGAACGTATTTCTAGACTCTTAATTTTGTCTCATTGATCTATACACCTCTCTGTATGTGAATAGCACACCATCCTCCCTAATGTTGCTTTATATAGTAAGTTTTGAAAATGGCTAGTGTAACTTTCCCAACTCTGTTTTTTCTCTTTCAAAATCATTTTAGCTATTCCAATTCCATAGCATTGCCATATGAATTTTAGGACAAGTTTATCAGTTTCTACAAAAAGGTCTTATGTTGGAGATACTGTTGAAACTATAGATCAATTTGGGTATAATTGATATTTTAACTATATCGAGTCTTCCAATCTATAAATATGGACTATCTCTCCATTCATTTAGAGACTCAGCATTGTTATGTAGTTTTCAGTGTACAAATAGTGTAGTTTTTGTTACATTTATACCTATTATTAAATTTTTTATACTATTGTAAATAAAATGTTCTTAATTTCATTGTCATATTGTTTATTGCTGTTATGTAAGCATATAATTGATGTTTGTATCTTAACTTTGTAATCAGTGGCCTTGCTAAATTCACTAATTAATTTTAGTAGTTTTTTTTCATGGATTCCTTAGAATTTTCTATATATAGGTGCATGTCATTTGTAAATAAAGGTCATTTTATCACTTCCGTACCAAACTGGAAACTTTAATTTGTTTTGTTGGTGCATCACCTAGAATCTTTAGTACAATGTTGAATAGAAGTGGCAAAAGCAGATATTTTCTCCTCATTCTAAATCTTACAGTCAAGTATGGTGTTAGCTGTAGGTTTATTCATGAATGCCCTTCAGCAGGTTGAGGAAGTTCCTTTCTATATCTAGTTTTGAAGAGTTTTTATCATGAGCAGGTATAGGACAAACGCTTTTCCTGTGTCAAGTGAGGTGACCATGCAGTTTTTGTTCTTTATTCTACTAATACGTTGTTTTAGATTAACTGATTTTGAAATGTAAAACCAACCTTGCATTTATGGAATAAATCCCACTTAATCACAGTGTATAATTCTTTTTATATGTTGCTGAATTTGATTGGCTAAAATATTGTGTTAAGAATTTGTATGTCTATTCACTTCAGAGATATTTGTCTGTAGTTTTCTTTTTTTATGATGCCTTTGGCTTTAGAATCAAGGTCACACTATACTCCTAGAATGAATTGAAATTTACTAAATCCTCCTCTATTTTTAAAAGGAGTTTGGGAAACATTTGGTATCATTTCTTATATTAATATTTGATATAAGTTACCAATGAGCCATCTGAGCCTGGGGTTTTCTTTGTAGGAAATTTTTTTTTTTTTTTTGAGGAAGATTAGCCCTGAGCTAACTACTGCCAGTCCTCCTCTTTTTTTTGCTGAGGAAGCCTGGCCCTGAGCTAACATCCATGCCCATCTTCCTCCACTTTATATGTGGGACGCCTACCACAGCATGGCGTGCCAAGTGGTGCCATGTCTGCACCTGGGATCCGAACCAGCAAACCTTAGCGGGACATGCGCACTTAACCGCTCTGCCACCAGGCCGGCCCCTGTAGGAAAATTTTTAATTAATAATTTAGTTTCTTTACTTGCTGTGGGTCTTTTCAGATTTATTATATCTTCTTGAGTCAGTTTGGTAATTTATGTCTTTCTAGGAATTTTTTTCACTTCATCTATGTTGTCTATTTGTTAGTGTATAGTTGTTTATAATATTCCCTTATAATCATTTTGCTTTCTTTAAAGTCAGAAATGATGTTTCCTGTTTCATTCCTAATTTTGATAACTTGTGTCTCTGGTTTTCTTTGTTAAGGCTTGCTATGCATTTTCAACTTGTTGATCTATTCAAAGAACAAATTTTGGTTTCATTAATTTCCTCTGTTGGTTTTAGTTTTCCATTTTGTTGATCTTTACTCTAATTCCTTCACCTGTACTTAGTTTGGGTTTTAATTGTTCTTTGTCTTACAACTATCTAAGGTAGAAGCTCAGATTACTGATTTGAGAACTTTATCGATACAGGCATTCCAAGCTATAAATTTTTCTCAAAGCACTGCTCTACCTGCCTGCCCTAGTTTTGATATGTTGTGTTTTCATTTTCATGTAGTTCAAAATAGTTTTTAATTTTCCTGGTTATTTCTTCTTTGACCCATTGATTACAGTCATGCATCACTTAACAACAGAGATACATTTCAAGAAATGTGTTGTTAGGCGACTTCTTCACTGTGTGAACATTGTAATGCACTTACACAAACCTAGACGGTGCAGCATACTACACACCTAGGTTACGTGATAATAATCTCATAGGACCACCATTGTATATGCAGTCTATCATGGACTGAAGTATTGTTATGTGGCACATGTCAGTGTTTAGAAGTATGTGATTTAAAGCCAAGATATCTTGCAATTGCGGATCTCTAATTTAGTTCCATTGTAGCCAGAAACATACTTAGTATGATTCAATGTTTTAAAGTTTATTGAGGCTTACTTTGTCACCCAGAGTATAGTCTATCATATAGAATGTTGTACAGAGTATTCTATAAATGTCATTTTTGATTCATAATTTTGTTCAAGAGTTCTATTTCCTTGCTGATTTTCTGTCTAATTTTTTAATAAATTATTGGGGGTGGGATATTGAAATCTCCAACTATTACTGTTGAATCTCTTATTTTTCCTTTCAATTTTGTCAGTTTCATTTCAGGCATTTTAGAGATCTAGTGTTATTGTATATGCATCTATAATTGTTATATTTTTCTGATATTGACCTTATTTCATTATGAAATGTCTTTCTTTGTCTATAATATTTCCTATCTTGGAGTCTTTTTTGTCTGACATTGGTATAGCCAGCCCCTTTATGCTTATTTTTGCATGGTATATGTTTTTCCATCTTTTTACTTTCAATCTGTTTACATCTTGGAATCTAAGGTATGTCTCCTGTGTACAGAATATAGTTATTCCTTGGTTTTTTTTCTCTATAACAATGTCTGCTTTTTGTGAAGATTGTTTACTTCATTCACTTTTAGTTATTGTTATGGTTGGAATGCTATCTGCCATTTTGCCAAAACCCCCTGTTAAATTCCCAGTTGGGTGAGTCCCTGACTCCCCACAAAGAAGACCACACACTCAGGGCAGTAGAGCCTCTGGCCCTCCCTATTTGCTTACCACCAAGATCATCACACTAACTGACAAGTTCCATATCAAGGAAGCCAAGTCAAGCAGTTGGAACAAAGCTGTTGGCTTTACTTGTCTGACCCCTGCTGACAGAACTGGAGGTAGTGGGGATGGTGAGGGAAGCCCCAGGCCAGAATGCCAAGAACAGGGTAGTTATTTTCCAAAGTTCAGTAATTTTAATGACCAGGCTTGTGTCTTTGATGGATTTTCAGAGCACTAAAATGATACTGACAGATTTGCCACTTTTATAGTTGCTTTTTGGAAGAGAGGATTTTTCAACTTCCTCACTCCATCACACCAGAAATGAACATCTGTTTCTGTATTCCTCTTTAAGTGTTTTCTGTTAGATTGATTAAGATCTTTCTTTCATTTATTTTCCTCTTATAGTTTGAAGGTTTTACATGTTATTTTTAAAAATTAACTTTATATTTTAAAATATATGCCTTTAGATTTTTCTAATAAATGTTTAGAGTTAACTTGCATCCATATCATTCCTGTAAAAACACAACTTAGCATGTTTTTGTTTTGCTTTTCCCCGTATTGTAATTTTCATGGTCCTTTAGCCCAGAATTTCATTTCTCACTTTTTTAGGCGTTTGACTAGGGAGGGAAATATATCTATAGTGTGTGCCCAGTCCTTGTTGAAATTATAAATAATATTTGGATATTATAAGTGAAGTGAGCCTGATTATGAGGGTTTTATTTTGGAAACTGGTGAGTGGTGATGCTCCTAACTGACTTAGGGAACCAAAATATGTTTCCTTTTTGTCATTGTTATAATTTCCCCAGCACTGTCTCCTAGCTGAAGAAGCTGGAAGGGGTTTTAAGATGCATCTGTTAAGATCTGTTTTGGATTGTTTTAATTTAAAATGCATGAGACATTCAAGTAGAGATTTCCAGGATGGGATGAATATAGAAAGATCTGGGCCATATATTTGTGGTTCATTAATTTATAGAGTTTAGTTCAATTAATGAGAGTAAATAAGACCACTGAGGAAAAAGAAGAGAGTCAAGTAAAGATCCCTCAAAAATACCAATGTATAAGTTGCATGGGACACAGCAAGGTGAACTAAGAAGTTAAATTCTGAAAGGCAGAGTTAAAAAGAAAAAGAGAAAGTGGATTCATAACAGCTAAAGCTCATAGAGAAGTAAATCACTTTAGGAAATATCAGTGTCTTTGGTTTAGTTACAAAAGGGTAATTGGGGACCTTAATGAGAGCAGATAAAGTGAACTGAAATGTGAGTGTGTTAGGGCAGCACAGAAGTCAGATGGCCTGGGATTGGGAGGAGTAGACAAAGCGTTTATTGGCGTACAGACCTTCTTTCAGGTGTTTGTCTTTAAGGGAGGGAGATAAATTAAGAAAATGCTACAGGGAAAGGCAGGGTTAAAGGAAAATGGGAAAGCAATTTAGGGAGAGAAACAGAGCTTTGAGGACAGCTATAGGAAAAGCTCCAAGGCAAGGGATGACTAAAGCATAGACAGTAGAATGTATGTGTGTAGGGAGGGGATGTGTGTGTGTGCGCGGGGCAGAGGAGAGAAGAGGCAGTCTGTTTTAGAAAGTATCATGCAAATGTGTCATAAGATTAAGTAAATCTTTCTAATCAATTTTCAGGTTCTAGAGTTCAAAGTGGGATCCCGAACTATGTCAACATTCCCCACCCAGGCAACCGCCAACGGCAGCACGTCAATGGCCCCCACTTTCCTGTTGGTGGGCATGCCAGGCCTGTCAGCTGTACCCTCCTGGTGGACAATACCCCTCATCACTGTCTACTTTCTCTCTGTCTTGGGCAATGGTACTATCCTCTGGATCATTGCCCTGGAGCCCACCTTGCACCGCCCCATGTACTTCGTCCTCTTCCTGCTTAGTGTGTCTGATGTTGGCTTGGCCTCAACTCTGATGCCCACCCTGTTGGGTCTTGCCCTTGCTGATGCTCATGCTGTCCCTGCCTCAGCCTGCCTCCTACAGATGTTCTTTGTCCATGTCTTTTCCGTTATGGAGTCCTCTGTCTTGCTTGCCATGGCCGTAGATCGGGCACTGGCCATCTGCCGCCCTCTCCACTACCCAACACTTCTCAACAATGGCGACATTAACAAGATTGGCCTGGCCATTGCTTCCCGATGCCTGGGTCTCCATCTGCCCCTGCCGTTCCTCCTGGCCCACATGCCCTACTGCCACCCACAAGTCCTGACCCATTCTTATTGTTTGCACCCAGATATGGCCCGTTTGGCCTGCCCAGGAGCTTGGGGTGCAGTTTACAGCTTCTTTGTGGTCCTGTCAGCCATGGGATTGGACCCCCTACTTATTTTCTTCTCCTATGGCCTGATTGGCAGGGTATTGCAAAGTTTGGGGTCCAGTGAAGATCGTTGGAAGGCTTGCCAAACCTGTGCTGCCCACCTCTCTGCTGTCCTCCTCTTCTATGTGCCCATGATCCTCCTGGCACTAATTGACCGTCTTAGAGTGCCAATCCCTCAGCCTGCACATACACTTCTCTCCTATGTCCACTTCCTGCTTCCTCCACTGGTAAACCCTATTCTCTATAGTGTCAAGATGAAGGAGATTAGAGAGAGAATTATTAAGAGGTTGTACTCCAGGAAGGTGGGTTGTGCTTAGTGAGGAGGATATCCCTCTACATTTGGTGGTTCAAGGCTATCGGATACAAAGGTTACTATGACTGAGAAATCAGTTCACCATCCATGAAATTGTCACTCGGGTAAACATAAGCACACATTCACAGATGTATCTGCTTGTCCCGAGAAGTGCACATGTATTTACCGATGAAAACTTACAAGCCCCAGAGAATGACAGTGACATACCCACCGTAACACTATAGATCTGTGGCACAGAAAGAGCCAGAATTTAGGTCTTGTCACAACGATCAAAGTGTGTGTCTGTTGTTTTGTTTTTGTTCATTTCTCCACCACATCTATACCCTAATAACTGAGGAAACTGGAGGAGTTAATCAGCTACACAGTGAAGGAAAGAGAAGACAGAAATGTTCTTCTCATCTAGACAGAGGACCTTCAACTAGTGTTGGAACTTCATAAGAAGTAGAAATTCTGACTTATCCATGGGGATTGTATAAATGAGGAAGATGCAAGTAAGTATCTCATTTAGGCTCTTCACACCAAGAAATATGCTGTATAACTCTGATCAGGCCACAAAAAAATTGCATTTTTTTCACCCTTTACTTAATTTTCAAAATGTTAGTATACTTTTTGAATATCTATGCATATTTATAATTAAAATTTCAAATAATTTGGAAAAAATAGAATAAATAAAAATTACCTTAAACTATATTATCCAAATGTAGCCATAATTACCTTTTTAGTAAACGCTAATAAATGTAAAGTTTTATATAAATGGAATTTTACACATGATACATGAAAGTATCAGTCTTAATTCTTTACTTCCTACATCCACATCCACATCATGGGGGTCAGAGTGAGCAGACTGTATTTACCATCACTTTCACTCTGAATTGGACACATGACTTGCTCTGGTCAAGGTAGTCCATATGACTTGCTTTGGTCAATAGACTGTTAGTGGACGTGATGAAAGCAGGAGCCTACACAGGATTTTGCAATGGGGTTTCTTCTTGTGCTATGAATAGTGCATAGCTCAGGTAGGTACTGCCCCTTCAACCTGGTCCCCAGAATGAGACACATGCTGCAGTTCTGACCCAAACCTACAGCCTGAAGCCAGTCCCAACTGACCAGAGACCTGAATCAGAGCCACCGGATCAAAGCAGCATAGATCAAGAGGACCTCTGTATACCAGATAGTCAGTGAGCATTGCAATAAATTCTGTAGTTGTATGCAGCCAAGAGTTTGTGATTAGTACTTAGCAAAAGTGGACTAACAAGTATAATTGCAGTTTTATTCTATAAGCATGGTTAATTTCCTAATGTTTTTTCCTTTATATTCTTACGAGTAATGCACATATATGAAGAGCTTGCTTCATTTGTAGTACAAAAGTTAAATACATGCTATATGCCTTTCTGCATCTTGTTTTTCTTATGGTGGAAATCCCTCCAAATAAATCAGTATGGATATAATTTATTCAAATAACTACAAAATATTCCTTGGCATGGGTGGACTGCAAATAATTCAACTATTTCCTAGTAACAGTTATTGGAGTTGTCTTCAGTTTTATGGACTCCAAATAGTGCTGTAATAAACATTCTTGTTCAGCTTTTCATGTGCACTTATGCTCGTCTTTCTGTAAGACTGATCACCAGGTCATCACTCCTGGTTTCAAAGGGCTGTAGATTTTGAATTTCAGTTATGTATTAGTGATTCCCTTCTGCAAAGTCTATACCAGTTCTTGTTTCAACTCTATGTAGGAGTGTGGCTTTTTCTTGCAAATCCACCAAAATTCACTGTCTCTACTATTCTTAAATTTTCATTAATTTTACTAGTGAGAATTATTCATTTTACTTTATGTTGGATTTCCCTAATAGTAACAATGAATGCCTTTCACATACTGTTGGTTATTTTGTTTTCTCTTCCATGAATAGCCTCTTCAAATACCCTTCATCAATTTTACTATCGGTTTTTTAAATATAAATGTGCAAGAGATCCAAGTTTTATGCCTTTATTAATATAGTATTTGTCTTTGGCCTTATTTAGGCAATCAAATCTCAAGCAGATATAGATAATTTTACATAAACAAATCCACCTTTGTTTTCCTTTACAATTCTTGTGTTTAATATGTTGCTTTTTTTAAAAAAAAAGTATCTTTGGCCCCCATGTTCTACGTATAGTTTCTTATCCTTATTTTCTAAAATTGTTGTATTATTTTTTACTTTTAAGTCTTTCTTTGTCAGAAGTTCAAACTTACATTAATCAAGGTGAATGCGTAACTAGTGACAGCATGATCTATTAAATATAGTCTCTTTTTCTCACTGAAATAAAATATTATGTATATCATCTTTTAAATGTGCGTGTAGTCGGACTTTGCTTGATGGATCGTTTTTGGATTTTGGTATATCATCACATGTCATTGTTCGAGTAGAGTAGCCTCGTTGTGTGATTTAGTTAATGTGTTACTGATATAAAGCGATCTCCCTCTCACAAAACAAACAAGAGCTTTGGAATTCTAACAGGAAGAGCATTGTTTTTATAAAGTAAATGTAAGAGAATTATCATTTGTGATAATGTTTTCACATCCAAGAATATATGATAGGTGTTTCACTGATCAATACTTTTTTAACATTTTTCAATAAAAATTATTTGCTTTAGTCAAATTTGTTTCCATGTAGTTTTTAAATGTACGATTTTGTTGCTACTATAAATAAAACACATCTCCATTTTTATTTCCACAAATATATCGCTAGATTGAGCAAAACACTTTTCATCTTGCATTAATATACACTTTACCAAATTATCATATACATTATAGTAGGTTTTTTTCTTTTTAATTTTTGGATTTTATTTGTGTTTAGCGTATATAAGTAAAAGATTATCGGTAACTTTTGCCCAATATTCATACAAATTATTTCATTTTCTTAATTTAATTCACTAGAATCTCCAACCCACTATAAAATATTGAGTGAAAGTGAACTTTCAAATTTTGTCTCTCATTTTAATAGAAATGGCATTAGTGTCTCACCTATTAGAACAATAGTTGGCTGCTAGGTCTTTGAGTAAACTTTGTAACATTTAAATAGCTCATTCATATTCCAATTTTATTCATTTTTTTAATAAACTCATTTAGTGAATCCTATCTAATCCTTTGTCAGCATCCACTAATATGATTATAATTGTCTGCTTTAATGTGTTGAAAATTTGTCTGATGTGGAAACATTCTTGTTCTCTTGTGATTATAGAATAATGCCTTTTAAATGAAAAGTGGCAATTGACTCCAGTTAGTACCAAAAGAAGATCATACAATGATATACTGGAAAATATTCCAGGAATGCAGGAATAGATATATTTTCATATCAAGTTTCTCTGCAAGGTGTATTATATGTTCTCTTATTAAACTAATTAGATAAGTGAGCCTCTCTATTTCACAAATGAGGATGCTGAGGCTGAGAAACTAAGCAAGCCCCAAGTCTATAAAGCGCATTGCAGAGACAGCACTGATTTTCAGATTTGCCTTAATCCAAGGCCTCTGCTACAAAAGACTCTTTTTAACATTGTTGAATAGAGAAACAGCTTGGTCTTGAAGGGACGGTGATGAGGTCTCTGAAAAGCCCTGCTTTCCCCAAATTCTGCACTTTCCTCCTCCCTGATACACCACCTCCAGCTTCCCATTTCTTTACTGAGAATAGAACAATGTGAAGAAACGCAGGCTGGGCAGTGAGTTCTCGGTCCACTGCTTCCTGTGTGTTTGGCATCAGTTGTTCCCATGTTTGTAAAATAGGTATAATGAGGATTACGTAAAATCAAGTCCCGGTATCGTAGTGTCTAAACATTCAAGATACTTGGTAAATGGTACTTATTTAGAGTTAATGATGAAATTAAAATAACCCCTTTTAGACTTGGTATACATATATTCAATACGAACAAAGAATTTTGTGACAGGAAGTTTCTTTAAGCTCCTATTACCTCATTTTACAGACAGAAAACTGCAACTTAGGGCCTGCTGAAAGCACTTTTGAATGGACTTTGGTCAGTCAGTGGTAGATGAGCTAAACCCAGCACTGCTGGCTGCCTCTGTGTGTTTATTACTTCTCTAGGTGAGGGGAGCAGAGAACTTTCTCTCTCACCAGGGCCTCAACTGCTCTCTCCTGGTTCTCACTGTCTCCTGACCACTGGGCGCACCCACATCCATCCTGGTGGTTGCTATTACCACTCCTGGCTGTCAGGGGGCACTGTTCTCTCTGCAGATCAGCCCATATCAACTTGACTGACAGATTTGAGGAAAACTATTTCCTCCTCTAATAGCACACAGGGAAATAGAAATATTAGCAAGAACATTTACAATTTTAAAGAAAAGGTAGCATGCGAGTTGGACAAAACTGCAGACCAGGAAAAGCTTTGCAAAACCCACATCTTGCTCCTATTGCTAAACAAAGCCCTCCAGACTTGTAGCTAGAATTTAATTGTGTATGCATGTGAGAGACAGAGAGAGATTATGAATGTGACTCTTAAATCATATTTTGTGAACATATATAAAATTTTATTGTATGACCAATTTGGTTCCATTAAAATTTGTTAATCTGCAATAAAAACAGGGATTGTAAATTCAAATAACTAGAGGAGTGAGGTGAGACTAGAAATAAGTGGAGCACATACACACTCAGACTATGAGTAGTGGGGACTGTGTTAATTTAAGGGGCGAGCCACTTCTCAGTGGATTCCTACTGAGTGTTTCTATGGGGAAATGTAGGCCTATCTTCCCACTTTTAAGATGACTTGTAAATCTCTACTTTTATATGAAATCATCTAAACAATATCTTGTCCAGACAAACCTGTCTGAAGACCATATTTGGCTTTTATTGCTTTCAAAAATATTAATTTATTAATCCATGCAATACACAAAGAAGGAATTATTTTTTAAATTTCAAAGTGCATATGAAATATATCATAATACACAATACATAGACAGTAATTTTTTCAAGACGACATAGCCAGGAAACAGCAGAGCTCAGAACAGAGGGCTTGTTTCCTGGCTGAGTCCTGACCTGTTCCACTCATCCTGCCACCTCCCTGGCAGGACTAAGTTGTCATCATAGATAGTTTAGAGGACATGTAACCCCTTTTGGGGACTATTTCCTTTTCCTTTTCTGGGGTGGCTTCTAAATCCTTAGTCTGGAGCTACATTATATCTTACTGACTGGCAGTAATCCTGGCCTCTGTTCTCCTAAATAAGGATAAATAGCCGTAGTGGCTCCTAAAGTTTCTTTGCTGACCCTTTCTCATTAGGAGATTTTGGGAGCTCTTTAGAGTGGCTCCATTTAAAATGCTAGGAAGTGACAGGTGGCTTGAGGGAGCCTCAGGTTTTAAAATTGTTTAGATGTCCACTTGGCCACAGTGGTGTGGATTCTGCACTATGGCTTGGCAGTTATTATTACCTAATGGTATTATGAGCTGCCCTAAGTTCAGAGGGTAGCATCAAAGGAAGCTTCCCTGTCTCTCACAAAGGCCCCTTAAGTTCCCTGTCAATGTTAACTTCTTGGTAAGAGGTGCAGAGAGTAGAGAGTTGAGTCGAGCCTAGATGATGGCAGCCTGATTTATGCCCGACTCCCCAGTCCAGAAATACTTGAGTAATGGTTGCTTCTGGTCTACATGACATGTTGAATGCCCTTTCGTCCTATGATCGTTTCCCTTTTCAAGGAGACTCCTGGAATTATTATTTGTTGTAATATTTATTAAACTTCTTTATGCCTGTCATTTTAGTAGATATTATGCCCTTTTCTTTGGACTATTAATTTAGCTCAAATTGATATACATCTACCAAGCACATACTATGGACAAGGTAATTTCTTGTGAGGAGACTTTTAAAGTTGACTAATTCCCACCTCTTTCCTGTTGGGAATTCACAATGTAGTCAGTGAGAGAGACATATGCATGCTGTTGGAGCCACCTGGGATGTCTAGCCCTTGTGCCCCAAGGACTCAGTCCCTTATCTTTACTAAAATTGCTGCCAAATGCCAATGCTCTTCTATAATTTCTCCAAAGTTGGCTTCAGCAAAAAACACACTCTCTAGGTTCCCTTTTCACGTTGCCCAAGAAAGTTTTTTTCAAGCATTAATGAGCTCACCAATCATAGAGGTTCTTGCAAAAATGCATATTCTGACTGAAAAGCTTACAGCAGGGCATGAGATTCTGCAATTCTAATTACTTTCCAGGTTCTGCTGATGCTGCTGATCAGCACCTCCCACTTTGAGTAGCGAGGTAGGGAACATACTTAGACAAACTTAGACACATCGTAAAGGGTTTAATGTAAATCACAGTGAGAAATCAAATAAACGGTGGCGAAGGTAAAGGTGTTACACGGTTCCAGAACCTTGTGGAGTTCTCCTAGTCACAGTTCAGGGAAACTCTTCAGAGCTCCTCTTTAGAAGCTTCCCTGGATTCTTACTCTTCATTCTATCACCTGAGGATTCCTCAATCCCCAGACAACAACAGGATTCTGAAATGCAGGCCTCTTCTTCCTTAGAAGTGGAAAAGCCGTGGTGTTTTAGATCCCCAATGAGGATTAATTGGTGAATTACTTAACTAATTAATGTAATTTAAAGAGTGTGGAGTAAATGGAAACATCTCCTCTTTGGAAGAAACACTGCCCTGCTCTTAAGGCAATTTAATCTAGAGAAAATGGAACTTCCACCTTTGCCCTCATTTAGCCTTCAGACCATTTTTCCAAGACCTTCACCCTAATCTGCCAAGTCTTTACACAATACACAATGAGATTCATCAAGGGTGGTACTAGCAAGAATTCCTCAGCTATCAGAATCGTAACCAAAGGGGACATATGATTGGCAAAGTGATGCATGGTAGCCAGGGTGATCATGGGCACATAGAAGATGAGCACAGTACAGATGTGGGACATGCAGATCTTAAGAGCTTTAAGCCACTGCCCATGAGATGCAGTACCCAATATTGTCTTCAAGATGAACACATAGGAAACAGCAATGAACACACTGCCTGACATTATGCAGAGTGCAACAGACACACCACAGTAAAAGTTAATCCTATTGTCAGAGCTGGCTAATTTCACGACATCCTAGTGGAGGCAGTAGAAGTATGATAACAGGTGTTTATTACAATAGCTGAGTTTCTTTAAAGTGAAAGGAAGGGGGAGAACTAAGGGAATGCTTTTAATAGCAAATGCCAGCATGATTTGCAAAACTCTGGAGCGGCTAAGGATGGAGCTATATCTCAGGGGGTTGTGAGTGGCTACAAAGCGATCAAAGGATGTGATCAGGAGCACTGAGGACTCCATGTCTGTGAATCCATGGATGAAAAATTCCTGGGCAATGCATGCATCGGTAGAAATTCCCATGGCATTGTACAAGAAGATCCTCAGCATGGTGGGGAGAGAGGAGAAACAAAGGCCCAGGTCAGATAGGGCCAGCACGGAGAGGAAATAGTACACTGGCTCATGCAGAGAAGGCTCTGTCTCGATGACAAATAGGATGGTGCAGTTGCCCAGGATAGCCATGAGGTACACAAGGCAGACAGGGAAGGAGACCCAAATGTGCACACACTAAAGTCCTGGGATGCCAATCAACAGGAATGTGGAGATTTCAACTTCTGAAGTATTGAGAGGAAAAATCATAATTAGGTCTCTCATTTATATGTCCCTGGTAAATAAATAACATCAACAATAAACAGAAATTCTCTTAATTGTATTTACTGAACACAACTAAGTTCAGTTGTCTGTTAAATTAAATATAGTTCATCCTTAGGGGTCAATAAATAATGTAATATAACTTTTTCCATATAAAGAAAAAGATGGAGTAGATTTAAACAGATTTTTCTTGATATTCATTTAAGACCTGTATGCTCTTTAAATGTATCTTTATTCTCTGATACTTCTAAACGACTCTGTAGCTTGGAAGTCACAAGGTTCTTTAATAACCTTTTTTTTTTAACCTTCACTTTTTGAGATTTATTCATCAAGTAAACTAAGTTGGAATATATTGCAATCTGGAAAAGCTCTAATATTGTGGATGTGGTCATGGTCATATATTCACACAAACCACAGATGCTATAGTAGCAGGAGTTAAAGGAGGTCTAAATCTTTTATTATTATTCATGGTACCTGTGTGTGAAAATATAAAAGTGATCTTCCACAGAGGTTGGCAGTCTAAGATGCAGAGCCAAATTCAGCCCATGGCCTATTTTTGTACAAGCTATGAAGTTTTAAAAAATATTTGTAAGGGCTGGCCCGGTGGTGTAGTGGTTAAGTTCATGAACTCTGCTTCAGCCTCCTGAGGTTTGTGAGTTTGGATCCTGGGTGCAGACCTACATACCACTCACCAAGCCAAGCTGTGGTGGCATCCCACATACAAAATAAATGAAGATTGGGACAGATGTTAGCTCAGGGGCAATCCCCCTCGCCGAAAAAAAATATGTTTCTGAAGGATTATATCTTTTTAAAAAAAGAAGAAGAAAAACATATGTGGCAGAGACAGTTATGCAGCCTGAAAAGTCTAAGATATTTACTTTCTGGCCATTTACAGAAAAAGTTTGTTGACCTCTAGACTAGAAATTATGCATACAAATGCACACACACAATCACAATAGAATGAGTATGGTGGGAATGGAGCAGGGGCCAAAAGAAACTTCAAATTTAAGAGTAATGTTTTATTTTTTCATTCAAGAAAAACCCTGATAATGCATGAAGCAAATATACAAATGTTTAAATTTTCCCATCAGAATTGTGAAAACACAGATGTTATTCTCTGTATCCTATATTCTCTTAATTCTTGTTGTCCTCATAATTGTCTTACACAGCACCACTCCTAGAACCGTAAACCCCCAAACCCAAAGAGATCTCCAGGGCTAGATACCATTTGCCAGAACTTGACAGTAGCCTGAGGCAGGGCAGTATGAGTGAGTACAGCACCTCAGGTAGCAGAGGAAAAAGGACTCCTCTGACACCAGCTGTCATTACCTCAGCAGTGAACTGCTGGCAAGCAGACCACAGTAAATGGTAAGGAGGGAATGACCAGGTACAAGCATTTGTCCTTCCATGGGGGATTTATGAGCATTTCTTGGTAAAGGTAGAGAAGGAGGAGGTTGCATATAGACAGAAGAAATTAAAGGGTGAAGGGCAGAAATAAAAGAAGTGAAGGAAGGGAAAATAGTTACTGAATTTTTCTGTGCTGCCAAGATTTTGGAAGGACTTTTGCCTCAGGTTGATTGAAATAGAGACTATGAAGGAGGTGTAGTGGTGTGTATGGGTGTGTTACGTGGAGAAGAGTAGCGAGGAGGCTGGATGAGGAGAACATATTTTCTGCTCACAGTGCTACTGTCCATTTTGCCTCAGCCTTTCAAATGTAGTTAAAGTTCCCTTGACATGCAACACATCCCACAGATGTCATTTGCAGGCACTTGTAGCATTCACACCCTTCCCAAGCTACTACTGGCCCTGCTCAGAGAGCCACAACTCTTGCCCTTCTCCCTCACTCTTGGATTCCTTTTCCATTGCTCTTGGCTTCTCTGTCTACCTTTTAGATTGGTGACAAATTCAGGTTCTTATCTCTGATATTTAGACTTGATTTTGCTCATATTTTTGGTGCGGACATCACTGACACCTCGAGTAACTCTCCTTTAAACAGCTCTAGACCAGCAAAGGAGTGAGACTTGGACAGAGGGAGAAAAGTGAATATACACTGTTCATTCTTTTTTTTTCTTTTTTGAGGAAAATTAACCTTGAGCTAACATCTGCTGTCAATCCTCCTCTTTGTGCTGAGGAAGACTGGTCCTGAGTTAACATCTCTGCCCATCTTCCTCTACTTTATATGTGGGATGCCTACCACAGCATGGCCTGCCAAGCAGTGCCATGTCCGCACCCGGGATCCAAAGCGGCGAACCCTGGGCCACCGAGGGAGAATGTGTGAACTTAACTGCTGTGCCACTGGGCCAGCCCCTACACACTGTTCATTCTTGTTCAATGAGTCTCCTCAAGAAATGAATTACTGTTCACAGCATTGCTTTTTCAACTGTGTTTATCACGCAAACACAAAGATGTACCCCATCCCACATATGGACCCTAATATCTTCAGCTATCAGTGCTGTCCCAAATGTAGCTTGATCTCTTAGGCTGGACAACCCATGAAGCGTTTTAACCTCCAGCTCTCTGAATAGTATAGGATTGATCTCCATAAATTGCAGAGTTTTCATTGGGAAACATAAAATCATCCCAGGGAAATTCAGTTTGAGTCTCTAGGGCACCTACCAGGCTCTGGTTGCCTTATCCCAGAGCAAGGATGGAGAGGTTTCAAATTCTTCACATTCTGCAGTTTCTTGGATCCAGCATCCTGTTGAGAACCCATATCCTTATTTATACTCTCATACTCTTTGCCAGCACAGGTACATCCTTCTGAGAATTAACAGACACCTAGTCCCCTGGAAACAATACTCCACTTGCTTCGTGACTGTCTGTCAGTAAGCTGCCCTCCTAAGAAAATGTAGAGAGCAAGTTCTGACTCACAGTCCTAGACGTAACCCTTGTGATCCCATTCCTCCATCACATATGGCCTTGAGGACAGCCTGTCTCGGATGTTGTAAGGCAGCCTATACCCAGCTGTGGGTCCCAGATTACGTGTATGCGTTGGTAGACACAGTCTAAGACTACCACCGAAGTCAGAGACATGCAGATGTTAGGCAGCATTCTGCCCACAGATGTGTTCTGGTTGCTCATAACAATGTTTGATTTTATTTTTAATGTGAACGGATTTAGGTAAGTCACAAGCTCTCAAATTTATTGTAGAATCCTCCTTTCTTCATTGTCTTATAACCAGTCCCTTCACATCTACTGACCACTGTAGGCATTTAATCTCACAGAACAGAAAAGAAAGCCTGGGGTCACAAGCATTCCTGACGTCTTGGACCCTCAAGTTCAGAAGAGGATACCAATTTTTATTCAGCCTTCAACTGTTAAAATTGGAAATAGACAAAAGGTATAATTCTGGTGGCATGTTATAGGAGGACACATGATTTTTCAGACACAGAATAAAAAATAAGATCTAGCAAAACACCTTAGACATGAAACAAAGTAACAACAGATAAATGAGCTAACTTTGTAAGCCAACAATGATGACTCTGTCTTCTCGTTAATACAAAAGGGGATGTGCCAGAGGTGAGTGATGCAGTCATCAAGTCAGGTCAGGCAGAAAACTGGAGGAAAAAAGCCTATAAACTATTCATTTGAATAGTTCTACATTCTAACAAAAAAAATGTAGATTCCAGTTAGAGTATTAGATAAAGTAATACAAATTCCTAACCTTGATGTACTTAATCCAGCATCTGTCTGGGATCATAATAGGATTATATGACTGAAGTTTCTGTATGCCACATCTGCCCATCACTCCTTGACGTGTATCTGCATCATTCTAAGTTGAAAATTCATTGGTTTCCACGTCCAGAAATGGCTTCAAGGTCGCCAAGAGAAAAACCAGCTGAACCTAGGAAAAAAATACTTTTTTTCTTTATCTTTTCAGGGAGCAAGGCAACGAGAACCTTGGCCTTAGAATGGCTAAATTTAGGTAAAAGGTAAATTTACCTAAGCATACTTAGGTAAGTTTAGGTAAAAGATGAAATAAAATGTTTTATCTATTTTTTTTTTCTCCAAATCAAATTGCTACTCTAGCCCTTCCTCCGTTTCTTCTCTTTCCTTATTCCTCTTTTTATTTTATTGTTAATATTATAATTTTAAAGTAAAATTATATGAATTTAAGAATGACAAATAATCAGCAGCCCTCTCTGAGATCCCTTCTGCACGCTGTATGTGCGCATAGCACTCCCCCATTGCTCTGGGGCTATCTTCATCCTTCCTAAAACAAAAGGCTCATGAAAATATTTTTATGGACCATTTCTCTTCTCTATATGTGGTTAAAAAAAAATAAACAGAAGTTGATAAGTATGTCACACTAATTGACTTACGGGATTAAATGGGGAAATAGAACTTGCACCAAAAACAGCAACTAAAAGAACGAAGATGGCTTTTTAGTTCAACAGAAGAGACGACTTGCTCCGAAGCAACCGAATCTTCTGTCAGTCCCCAAGCTCTCCAGGTTAGAACATCAGGGTTTGAGTTTACCTCACGGATCAAGTAGACCACGTCAAATCTTTCGGCCTCATTGTCTAGCCGTTGTTGCAGCAACCAGCCCCATCAGTCATTGGTGGGTTTCACACAGGAAGAACATCATAACGCCTTGCCTTAGGCCTGCAACATGAACCTCTTGCTTCTTGCCCCAGGGCTGCCACTGAGACATGAGACATTCACAGGTACTCACCTGATAACGCTCATGCAAGTGCACCCAGAACCATGGGGGAATTAACAACTCATAGGGTCAATTTTGACCAATGGGAAATAGGATCCAATGAAGAAATGTTTATTTTTATTTTCCTGGATGGACCATCATGAGACATATTTAACGGATGGATTTCTCTTCCTGGTTTCTGCATGGTTCGCTGGCCAGATTCTCACAGAACATGCTGTTTCTCCATTGCTTGGCACTGTGTGATTTCTTCAGTGCTCGGTTCCAGAAGTGCACAGCTTCCTTCAGCAATCAGACACTGAGCTTATTTTCCAGCGCTCCACTGGGACAACAGTGACATAACCAGGGGCCCAGAACTCCAACTGACGCAGTTTCTCCTACATCTTCTCCTTAGTGTCCATATGTATGTACATCGGGGCAACACGGGGCTAGCTGTCTAGCAAGCTGGCCACCCAACCTTCATCCCCAAAGGGCAGCCTAGAGCTACCCCAGCCTGAGCCTCACATGGAAATGTATTATAATTCTGCAAAGGGCCACCTTTCCATATTCCTGTTCCATCAGTGACCAGCAGTCATACGCTTCCTTTCCACCTAGAGTTCAGAGAATTGGCTCTTTCCTGTGGAAGCCCTTCCTTGGGGCAAATTTCTGACAAGGCTTATCAGTAAGCACCTTAGTAACTTCATGGGCTTAGAGGAAGGAGAGGAGGGCTCTTCCTCGGGTACTCCATTTCTGATCTAGGAGTAGTGGGTATAGTAGAGTATATAGGTCCTTTATAATTCTCTTATAACCCTAACTAGCCAATTTACCCACTAGTCTATCTCCCTGTTACTATAAGTCTTTATATTAAATTTTTCCATTTCAAATCATTGTGTTGTTTCTGTCTCCTATTTGGATCCTAAATAACACAGTATCCAAATCAATAAGAAATTTTGTATCATCTTACTGTCCTTCCATCTTCAACTTTAGCTATCCCTCAATCATGTTCCCTGGAATCACATTATCAATAATATGGTCAGTTGACAACTAAGACCCTATTGCGAGTGATCAGTGGGCTGACCAGGATTCCTGAAATGCGATGGCATCACAGTTACTAAGACTCTTACTTGTCGTTGGTAGGATGAGATTCAGGTGAAAAGTGAGATGTTAGGTTACATGGTGACTGTGGTTCCTGAGTCTAGTCTCCCATTTATAACTAAAAACATTAGCTATCAAGATTATGGGTGGGCTAACTGTTGGTATCTGCGTTGGAAACTTCAAATAGAAAATGATAAGATTAGGGCAGCCAACTGACAACTCAGGGCATGCAGTGAAAGTCAGAGGGCTCCCACAGGAACATTTAAGGAAAGCTTTATTTCTTCAGCCAAAGATCATAGAGTTCTAATGATCCAGAAGATAATTTACTTGAACGAGTAACAGAGCTGCAAGACCAACCAAATCTTAGTTTTGACAAATTTTCGTTTATAAAGTCAGAACACTGAAAAATATTAGGAATAAAAAAAAACAGGGATTTACCACAAAAATCACTCCTGGAATGTTGACATTTGAGTAAATGAGACTAAAAATCTTGAAACATTTGAATATCCCATGCCAACCAAAGGAACTCTCTTCTCATTTTACAAAAGCTATTTATTTTATCTTGTCTGGAGACCTTACAAAATCCAAACCTGAGGACAAGGCCTTACAAGATGATGCTTTTCCTATGCAAGATCTGCCCCATCTCTTCTCATTGTATCCAAGCCAAAGAGCAGTCAGATCTCAGCAAAGCCCAAGCAAGGAAATGTTATTAACACTTTGGGAGAAAATAGCTTCTCCACTGAAGTCATTGCAGAGTTTAATTGGACTAACTAGAATCAAATAAACACTTATATGAGTAGATCTTGGAAGTGTTAGATCTTGACAGCAGAGGAAGTGGCTGGTAGTAGAAACATAAACTGACATAGAGAAGAATTTACTGACATAAGGACACTCATCCATGATTGGTAGTTTGCCATCATATCAAGAATACCTGGAAACTATGATAATGCACTGCTGAGATGGTTGCTTGAAGCTTGAACATGATGATTACCTATAGCAAATTAGGAGGAGATGCTAGATTTGCTTGGCATAATATAAACTATAGAAATCTCAAAGAGGTTGGCATGTTAGAGTAAATTTATCATGTAGGATCAGAGAATTTATCACAGGATTACTTTTTCTGGAAGTAAAGAGAAGACACTCCTTCACTGAGGCTATAAAGAATGCACTCGTAAGAGGATAGCTGATATCTATGAAATAGTTCAGTAGTTGCTGTGTTCTGTAAGCTGGACTTGGCAAAGAAAGCTGCTTCTATGGAACTGGACTCCCTACTAACAGTGAGGATGAAGGGATCCTGAGATCACATGGCAGTACTTAACAATCAGAAGTAAGATAAATGTAATTTCTGTAGAAAGTAGTAAGGCTAGAATGGCAATCAGGGTGACAGGACTCAGAGTGATCTGATGCAATTGGCAACGGTGTTCTTGGGAAAAGTGAAGTGTACAGAGACTAGGGTGTTACTTGAAATACATTTTAAATAGAGAACTTCTGAGCATCAGACTGACATGAAACCCCTAAAGGGAATTTAGGGTCACTCAGTCTATTTAAAGATTTAAATCACTTCCCATATTCAGAGTCCACTAATTGAACATGTCTTGGTTCCCTTGATGGAATAACCTGCAATGCCACTGTAAGTATGCAATAAAAATTATCCAGATCTTTCCCAAAGTAGACCTGTCCATTTGCAAATGTACCTATTCATTGGGGAAAAGAGAAGACCCAGGCTCTTTGAGGACTATTGGATATAGCATACAATCTGTCACTGAAAATAGGCAAAGAAACACACCATTATGCTATTTTGGGGATGGTTAAAGTATGAGATTATTGAGACAAGATGATTAATGGAATTCTGGACAAAGTTTATTCCATAGCGAACCCAATAATTTTCAGATCTACCTGTAGCTATTCCCCAGACACCTAAGTATATGGTTGGTAATATCACACGTAGTAGCTAGAATAATTCTCATATTGTTATTACATCCATGAACTTTGAGCAATTATAGTAGTAAGGACAAAATTCAAGGTCAAAAGGAGCACAAATAACCTGTGTGAATAGTTGTCCCAGATTCCCATGACTCTTATCACTGTTACATAGATACCTCCCAATTAATTCATATCCGTGGTCTCACTGGAGGTTCCTGATAAGTTTCTGGAAGAGGAAGAAAATATTCAGGCTTTGTTCATGGATGGGCTGGTGAACAAGTCAGTGCTAATCAAAAACATAATTCAGTGGCACAACAACTCCACACATGTGGCCATGAAAAAGAGTGATGAAGGAAAATTCTCATAATGAGCAGTGCCCTTGTTGTTAACTTTGTGCAGGAGAGGTTGTATGAGGCACATGGATATGAATGAACTTCTGTACTTTGCTGCAAGGCTTGCATAGTTGGTCAGGGGACAGAACAGACAAGCTTGGAAGAAGAGACATAAGGAAGTCTGCGGAAAATGTATGTGAAATACATTTGAAGCAGACACAAAGGGTGAAAATCTTTGCACCTCATGCTAAAACCTGCCAAACAGTATTCACCTCAGAGGAGGAACTCAACAACTAGGTAGAAAGAAGCTACACGTAAATGTCAGCCAGCCTTGACTCCACACTGCTGATCCAGTGCACCCATAGATGAAGTCATAACAGCAGAGACAAAGATTAAGTATGAGCCAAAAGTATGAGTTCCCTTTTACCAAAGCTAATCTTGGGGATAATATTGGGAAAACTGTGTGACCCTCTTTTCTAGATTGTTAGTAATGTTATTACCATCTTTTAATATTCAGCTAACAGCAACAGTAACTGCTCCTGAACACTTGATACGGCGTTTTGTGTTTTCATTGGATATGACCTTACACATAATAAACAGGAAAATAACTCTATCTATATATGATCCAATAATGAATGACATTGATGTGTATTTTAGGATTCATTTTATGTTATGACTATTTTGGAAGTATGCAGAGAATTGAGACTTTAAGGGAAAAAAATCAACTAATCACAGTACTTTTTGAATATCATTCAGAAAAGAACTGGCTTATTAACAAAATTTCTTACATTAAATTTGGACTTCTGGAATTGTATGAAGTGTCTGAATGAATATCTTGTTCAGGTCTTGCACTACTTGCAAATGTAAATAGCTGTTTGCATATATTATCTCACTTTATCTTGAAAACAACATCATAATTCAGGTGGTGTTAATAAGGACTTCCTGACAAGGAAACTAACTAAGCAAATATAAAACTTATGAGTTGCACAAGTTGGACTGTTGGAGACATATACAGGCACTTTGGGGACAATTACCACATTCTACCCAAGCGTTCATTAGAAAGTGGCTTTACCACTACTCTGAAATAAGAATGATTACATTTGGAGCCACTTCTGAATTAAGACTTTGACAATAGCCTTTCGAATTTGCTTAGTCTTCACACTGTAGATGAT